>NC_071342.1:10988660-11288750 GCF_027744825.2 Synchiropus splendidus | reverse complement strand
CTGGGTTTGGTAAAGAATAGGACATTAAAACCAAACAAATAAAGCAGATTCTACATTACACTATTTGAGAAATGTACCAATACATTTATTGCTCTATTCTCCGACTTCTGTCTCATTCGTGTGTCTATATTTTCTACCATTCTGTTTAACTTCATTGTGTCAGAACCGAGTATGGAAGGGTTCCACATGTGCTAAAGATCACCAAATAATCTACGAGTTATACAATAAAACACACACTAAATACCTCATCAGTGATTAGATAACCAGCTGAGACAGTTGGCACACAGGAGTGGAGGTGAAACTGCAGGTCACTTACTGTAAAGGCCAAAGTTCTTGGAGAACGACTGGGCACAGAACATCTCGAAGCCCAGGGAGACGAAGTATCGGACTGCCCATGCATCTTTATCAAGACTGCCGGAGGCAAACCCCTGATATGCTGAGTCGAAGAAGACAAAGAGCTTCCTTCTCTGTCAGTAAACAGAAGAGAAAATGATTCGTTCAGGCCCTGCAGTTTGTTATGCTTGACAACAAAACCCTGTAACTGTAGTTAACTTCAGTTCATATATACTATATATTTGGGATTATGGTGCTTTCAAATCGGTGACTTCAGATAATAATGTTTTACTATTACAGACTACGCCCTCTGACTTAAGCTAGGTGGGAAGCTATCCCAACAGCAAATTCCACTATATCTATGGTGTTTGCAACAGTAAGTCTTTTACTGCGGGCCTTTCCTGTCATTGACTGCAGGATCCTTCTTTCTATACAGACAGGTTTACATGACCCCAGCAGTACTCAAGAGGAAAACAAAGAAAAACAAAATAACAAAAGACTCTTAGACTAAGGTGTGTACATATAGTGTTACTGAGCGATTTCAGGCTTTCTACCATCATGATTTCAGCGATCTGCTTCCACTGGTCCTGTGTCGGGTCGGTGCCAGTTGGATTGTGGGCGCACGCATGCAGGACGAAAATTGAGTGTTCTGGACAACTCTGTAGGGAATGTGAGATGATGTTAGAAGAGTATGGGTTAAAATGTTCAAAGAAAAAACAGTTCACTAACTGACCTCCAGGTCTCCAAGAAAACCAGTCAGATCAAGGCCCCGCTTCTGTGCATCCCAATATTTATAGGGACGGACATCCTCGAATCCAGCATTGGCAAAAACAGCATTGTGATTTTCTGATGAAAACACAAAGATTTCAGGTTCATGAGTAAGAAAAAAAAATCCAAAACTGTGAGGAGGATGTAGTGTGAGGACTAACTAGAATTTCTTGGACAAATGTTCGTTTATAGCATATAAAGTTTTCACACAAAAGAACTTTTCAAACACATATGTAATCAGCGTCAACACTAGAGTAAAGCAGAAGTGAAATCTATAGTCTAAAACAAGTCTATAGAGTGAGCTCTTGGTTTTCATGGATCAAAGTCCACAATTGATTTAAACTCTCGGTTGAAGGCCGAACAGCTGCTTCCATGTCAAATTACCCCAGGTAGGTGCTGAGACATAGACAGGGGTCTTTGTGTTGTTAGTGCCATTATAAAAGCGTCGCAGGAATTCCGCCCCCATCTTCAGAGCACCCGTCCCACCTAGACACTGAACAGCACCAACCTGTTGGCGAGAGAAACACGTAATGAACATAATTATAGTTGTTACCGTCAGTTACAGTGACGCTTGCTCATACCCGGTTTTCCCTAATTGCAGGGCTGTCATCTCCCAGAGCGATCTTGGAAGCTGAGGATCGGAACTCAGGCAGGCCAAGGATGGGCAGATATTCATGGTTCAGGGAGTCATCCTGAACTATTATCTTCTCTACCTTCTTCACCACCGGAAGCACCCATGGTTTGCTGTCATCCGTCCTGTAGGCTGGAGTGGACAGACATTCACAAACCATGATGCAAAACTATTTGTTTGTGACATTGATGTGGTGCTAGCCATTCATACAACTGGATTATGATGTTAAGCATTGAGTACATCTCAAAATAATTGATACATTAGACTGATCAGATCTGCGATGCTCTGCTGGTTAGGGTTAGCGCAATATTTTATTCTAATTTGTTTGAGAACAGTTGTATTGCAGGAAGTGAAAATAGATTTTTAATAATACTATAATATAAGGCTGGATTCAGGAACGAATGGAGGAGGATGTATGAACCAACGGCAGAATGGAAGTAGGTCAGCAGAGGGAATACAAAACCATTGTGTGTTCATGTGCACGCCCCTTTCGTGTTACAGACCCCCAAAACGAAAAATACACTCAGTAGGAAAACAGTTTACAACCTTTTAATGCTTTAAACATAAACACAATATAGTATCATCAAGTTCACGTTTCTAATAAGAACGTTCAAGAACCAAAGGTGTCACATGACTTCAGTCCAGAAACAGGACCCTTCCATTCTCCAGCCAGCAAAACTTAACCTCCCTGTAAGGCCCAACATAATCTGAGAAGATTATTTGTCTGTATTTATTCCTTTTTTTTTTTAACTTGGTGGCCTACATTTACCAGACGCTTGATCACTAACAGCCATCTGCCAACCACTGATTCTTACTGAGTCAGAGGGATTATGAGGTTTGTTCTAATCATGAGACTCAGGTATCAACGGCACTGACCGAACAGAAGAGTGTTTCTATTACTCTGCAGTGTAAGCGGCAGGGATTACTAGTTTAACTAAGATTAGGAGTGAAAGTAGCCGGAAATAGAGAACACAGAATAGCACAGAAAATTTAGTCACTGTATTGTAAATGCAGGGTGAAACAACTAGAGCACAAAGAGCCTGAAATGAATGTACAAAGTTAAGTCTGATGTGATTTAGGAGGACATGTGTTTAAAAGCTAGAAGTAATCCACTAAATAATGTGGCTTGAAAGAAGTTATCTATTTGGAATGGGCATAAAACTTTTTTTTTAGTTTATTCGGACTATGTAATGGAAACTTTGCAATGAAAAAAGTTATACAGCCATAATAATTTCGAAGAGGAAAGTTGACGATACATATGCTGTCAGATTAAATGCATGACGAAACAACTAAAACAGCACAAAGGTGATTGCAGTTCCATGTTAAACTCATTCATGATTGATGGAGCCAAACAAAATCCCAAGATTTACGGCAATGACCTATTGTCAATTAGATTTGACTTGACTGATGATAGTGTATATTTCAAAAGTAACGGTACGTTGGAGGGTTCTCCCCAGGACTTTTCTCCCAGTGTAGAGTGCCCCTGCAGGGTCAAAGTTTGAGGGGACTTTGGACGGACGACACAGCTTGTTGTACGGCTTTCATGATCCTATTTAACAGTCTACGTTATGAAGTGAAGTCCTGCTGGACAGACAGTCGTAATGCGCTTGAAGGGGGCGCTTCCTGTTGACAAACACAACTGGAAACACTGGGATTTTGCCCTTACACTTGGTGACATCACAATATTGGTCGAGTTCTCTCTCGCTAAACCCTGACAAATCTACTTCTGCTTTGAGCATTTCCCATCAACCCCTTCCACCTTAAAATGTACCTTCATCATAACGCCCATGAACCTCATTAGTTGCCGTCCTCTTATTTTACATGGCACCTCTGTCTCCAACATCTGCCCTAAATTTGTCTCCTAACTTTTCCACATGACCCTTCTGATCGTGCCCTACCAAGCCAATCCAAATGAGAACCAGAATATCTTCATCTCAGCCATTTCTAATTTTGCTTCTTGTCATTTGCTAACGCCAGCCTTGTCTGTCTTCTTGAACTGAATGGCGATGTCATGTTTTAAACCACGTTTGAACTTGATTGCTGTGTCCTCCTGAATGTAAAGGTTAACTTACAGCAGGATGGTGATCAGAAACATTTTAACAGGTCTTTATTTTGTACAGAAACGAAGTAAACGATATTTTGAAAGGGTTATTTGTGACTGGCATTCAAACTGCTGTATCAGAGAATGTGACCAACATAAACAGTCAATATATCACCTGGTAGGAAAATGTTAATGTTGTGATTCAAGTCTAGAGAACGGTCAACTTGCACGACAGGTGCTCATTTGCAACAACAGTGTAAGAACAGGAAACGCTGTTACATTACACCGCTACAGTACCAGACCGGAAATGACTGGATGTCAATCGACCAGCGTGACAAAGCAAAACAACAATAAATGTCATGGATATGTTTCACCACTCATTATCGACCCTCGTATATATTGCAGAATACAGGCTTGTGGTTTAAAAGGTCAGCTCCCCGTGAGCAATATCTCGTGCAAGCAAGTGAACATCCTGCATGACTAAAAAAAGACAAGCTAACGTGCTAATAGCATCCCCACACAGTCTCACCTCCGACTCCGAGGTTCACCTTCTGGGGGAACGAGTCGTTGTTAAAGTCCTGAGTAAGCTTGAAGACAGCCACTGGGTCTGCCTGAGGAACTTCACTGTACACCGACATGACCGTGGCTGAGGACACCGGGAAGGACAGAGAGCTGACGGGACGGACGACTTCACCTTCTACTTGGATTTGGAGGATGCAGAGGGGCCGACACTGGAGGACCAATGGCTTTGGAGACAAGTCGGCACGGCCAATCAGGGACGAGGTCGAAGGGACGGGGTGGAAAGCGACCAATCAGAAGGGATGTTGGATGATTGGCAGGCTCGCAGCAAATCATTGAGCTGCCAGCTGAATACCACCCAGCAGTAAAAAGATACGATATAAGATATGTTTTATTTGATGACACGATGATGGCATTCGACAGCAACATCGCTTCCCCGCTGTTTTAGCGGGGAAGCGATGAGGAGAGAGAAATACAGAAAAACAAACAAACAAACACATATTTGACCACAAGGTGGCAGCAAATGCTGGGTTAATAGAATAGAAGACTGAAATACAACAGTCTTCAGGATTTGATTTCGGATGAACTGTCATTCATTTACCATAAAAGTAACTCATACCTGTTTGAATTAAGACAGTATTATGTGTCGCGAAATAAATGTTCATTAAATATCAAGAGACATAGGTAGGTGAAAATATTTGAGGTTCGGAATAATGTGAAAGCTGTAAGTTTGTTAAAAATACACATTACACATTTGCTTAGTTGTTTTCCTCCATGACGACATGTGCTTTACTACTCTGCATTCTATTGTATGTTATGTTATGATGGACTGTTGTTACTTGGTTATCATATTTTTGCCCATGTTTATTTTAAATTAATGGTTGTTTTCACTGCTAGTACAGGATTAAACTGGGCCCCATTTTCTTTAAAACAATGGATTTGTAGTGTACATTATTATCCAGGCAAAGCCATGCATCCCAGGTATTAGACAGATATAATGGTCAGTGCACATGAGGTGTGATGAAGATGTGTGAGGATCTTCTGTGTGTCCTCTGGGCCGTGGCTTGAGCTATGGTATAAACATGCCGGCTCCTCTCCGTTCATCCCTCAGCCGTCTGCACAGGCTGAAGCAGATGATGGAGGGTGGGCTGTAAACTCCCGCGGGCCGCGGCTAAGATGAAGATTAAGTTCGTTAGAAGGTAAAAGTCACAACACAAGACTGCTTGATAACGACAAAGGTTTCTTCTTTATTGAGTACTTTGGTTGAGATCCCAAAGAAGACTAAACTTACATGAATGTTATCATAAGATGAGTGCAGATTGCAGGTTTCTTGCTCTGAGAGCAATAAAGACAATTCCCTATATGTACGATTCACTGTCATCAGTTTGGACTGTTGAGTAACTGACATAAAAAATGACTTGTCCATTCAAAAGTTTAAAGTTCTGATCAACACATTGAATGAAATACAACAAAAATTTGAATGAAATACAATAAAACAAATATAAATATTTACTCCCCTTGCTGGAGTGTTTGGTTGCGTCAGTTAGATATTCCTGGACAGAATCAATGTCTGGCACTTTTTTTTTTCAACAGCTCGGAACACAGATTTTGATCTTCCTTTCGTAATCTCAGAATGACGTGCACGGATGCATGAAAATCGAGAGCTTGCCTCAGGTCTTTGTTTGTCTAAACACAGCTGAAAAACACGACTACTCACTGAAATCTCTGTTTAAAACCTCAAATATGTATCTTAAAAAAATACCTGTTGTCTATTTTCACATCCCAGGACAGATTGAAAATGATTTGAAAATAAGCAAACACGCAAATTCTCACAAACATGTTTGGGTCCATGGGATTCAAGACATAGAACAGAGGTAAGGCATACTAATTCAGAGTTCAAGTTAAGTTATGAGTGTGTATCTGCTTGACAAACAAATACAGGATTTGTATCATTATACAGTTGTCCACATCCCTCACTTGGCGAGTAGAGAAGTTAGTCATTGTCCGGACGAGTGGAGATGTAATCTCTTCATTTTTTCCCCCCAAATTCTTCTTTGCGGTCACCTCCCACAAGACATGGTGACTAGTAAGCAGTCTTGCAAAACTTCAACAGCTCTTCAAGTCTCTGTTCTGCTCTAGAGTGCCATGCCAGTGTCGTTCTATGCCAGTGTGCTATTCATCAAAATCATTCTCCTTGCTTGACCCTGAATTTATGGAAGTAGTGAAGGGGATTAAAGTTGAAAGCACAATAGAGTGCTACCTTCTGGCGTCACACTTATTTCATTGACATTAATGCAGCTAAAGCAATAAACTACTCTTTATATATTATTTGACAGGAACTAGGACAACTTTTTTCATCAACATAGTAATGAAAGTAATAACAAGATAATTACCTTTTCCTCACAATTGCTCCATTTTTAAGGGTTAATTTTTGGGTTGCAATTATAATTAATAAAACTGTAATAACAATGGCAACAAAGGTGATATACTACCATCAAAATAAAATAAAATAAAAAGTGTTTTGACAATTGTAAACGTCACAGGGTAGAATGCAGGAGAGCTCATGCTGCTTGGGATGAAATAGAGCCTTGGGAACTGGCACATGGTAAACTGCCGACTTAGCTATAGCAGCTTCTGGTAATCAGGAAGGTGGCGGAGATTAGACATGCAAGCAGGGAAATGAGCCCTTTGCAGGAGCTCCAACAGACACGGATAAGCATCAGCTTGTATTCCTTCAGTGCGACTTGTTCTTCACAGCTCATGTGTGCACTATAGCAGCCAATTACATCCATAGAATGAATATAAAGTAATAATACTGAGAAATTACAACGTGGATGGGCACGAGCAGTTTCACAATGCTGTCAGGTGTCTTTCTAGTTTCTATAATACATCAGGACTCAAGGGATGAAACTAAAATGGACAGGAAACCAATATAGTGAACCAACATTTGGAGTGTCTGAGAGAGACATCATGGGTCTGATTGTCAATACAATTTTTTGGGACCAGGAAAGACAGTATTTTGTTTGCTAACTGCCCAGGGAAAAAAACAAACCAACAACTTAAACGTGAGCAGACAGTGAATCCATTATTTACAGTACCGGTGATAATCCTGATTCTGGTCTCCTTACTCACTTTCCCCTGGCTTCACTCCTCCCCCCGTCATCTCCACTCTGACAGTAGATGTTTTCATTCTTTCCGACCAGGTGAGGGTGTCTCGTATGTTGGCTATCACTGTCAGCTCTGCAATTATAGGATTTCAGCTCCTAGAAGAGGGCCCGGGGGCCCGATACAGGCGGAGATGCGTGTTCAGTTGGGAGGCCCCAGGGCCGCGGCCTGAGCTGTGATGTGAAGAATGAGTCACAGCTCGGTGAGACAGCAGTAGCCCTCGGCAGGACGATGCCCACGGCGGCCCTGTGTCACATCAATAGCTCGGGCAGGTAACGTCTCGGCATTTCCTGACAAATGATATGTGGAACATTTCTTTTGGCATCAATCAGTGCAATGCAAATATGACAAAAAAGTCAGCGACTCTAACAAGGTTCCTCTTATCACTGTGTTTTCATTCTGCATGCAGGTCAGCTTCCCTCCTGCGCTACGCTGACACTAAAACACACAAAGGCACACATTCAGGCGCAAGACAGACACATTCCAGCGGCAGTATCACTGAAACACAAACAGGAGTGTGTGTGCGGCGCATTCCAAGGCAGGACGTGTGTGCGCTGCTGCTCGTAGGCTGCGTTGGCCTCCTTTCTACGGGTCAGAGATTCGTGGTGAGTGACCACCTTTTTAGCTTTCCGCCATGTTTGTTTTCTGAAGACAGTGTCATCCATTCTCTAACAAGGAACTAGACACAGCAACAACAAAGAGCGCAGGACCCCCCAACTGACACATGCAGCAGCAGGCAGGAGGCCTCAGACACCACGCTTCCACCATGTTGTTAACAGCGTGGAAGTTAGCTGGCGTCCTCGTACATGTTCTTCAACTGTATATGACCGAGGGAGCGTGCATTGATTCGGGTAGACGTCTACAAGCAAGTGTGAGTCCTCTGAAAGGACATGCAGGTCCATGTCTGCCCCTGTTTACATGTAAATGCAGTTCAAACTTGATGGCCTGTCGATGTCTCTGTGTTGATGTAAGTGAAGGCATGGGCGTTCATGTTTACAGGGTTTTAAATAATTTGACAGACAATTTTGAATTCCTGATATTTGATATTTAAGCATTACTGTACATGTCATTCTTCCTCCTGACAACTTTATCCACATGAATTAAACCATTTACCTCACTGGGATTTGAACACATAAACCTTTGGCACCATTTATTAATATATTTAACGGAAATGAGCGACACTGTAGTCGAAGGGAGCACGATGGTGATTCAGAAATGCGAGTATTCAAGGGGAAGAGAAGGCACTGACCACAGGATTGAGCTCAGATGCTACAAACCAAAAGAGATGCTTGTTTGAGATTCAATAGACACATTCAGATTTGAAAAAAGTGATGATGTATGAATGGATGAGCCTGACGGAAAATAAGGATCCTGACCTGTGCAATACCAGCGAGGGTTCTACTTTCTGACATTGTTTATTGAA
This sequence comes from Synchiropus splendidus, assembly GCF_027744825.2. Classification (NCBI taxonomy): domain Eukaryota; kingdom Metazoa; phylum Chordata; class Actinopteri; order Syngnathiformes; family Callionymidae; genus Synchiropus; species Synchiropus splendidus. The sequence goes on along the minus strand of NC_071342.1, from coordinate 11,279,870 downwards.
CGTACGTAGATGGACCTAAGAGCCATTGACAATATGTCGATAGGAGGAGAAGTCGTGTCCATAAGTTTTAGACCTACAATTGTTTGAGGGGACAATCCACACTTATAATAACCATTATAATCAGTGGGTCATAAAATGAGGAAAACGTGTGACACCACAGTGTTTCATGACATTTTTATGTCACAAAAGCTAACGACATTTTCTATAACAGAATAAAATATAAGTCAGATGAAATGTCAAAGGTATTACAGGAAGAGTAAACTCACCCTGCATGGAGATGTTCACAGGCAGTTTGATCTTCTGGTCAGGATTTTTTATTTTTTTTTATCTTGAGCCACAATGTCTGAAGTGTAAAAACACTTGACAACATCATGCTGGCACGTTTTTAATCCTGCCAGCTGAGATGGGTGGAACCTCAAACACAAGTTCTGTGGTCCACTATTTGAAGTGATTGATGTGGTCATTTGGTCTCCACACCAGAGCTTCATACAAATATTCACAGCCAGAAACAAAGACAGGATGGAGAACTATTTTGCACTCTTTTGGACTGAATAAACATCGAAATGCCATCCGGTCCAAAGCCTTTTATTTTGACACGATGTAACGTTGCTTCTGCACGGATGTTCGGCCGTTGCTAAGGCAGTTTGTAGCGCTAACGTTCTTCACGCAAAGCACAAGTCGAGGCAGAGAAGGATATTATGAAGCTTTGTTTTGTTTTGGCTTAATGTTGGAGGTTATTATCGCAGTGGAGCGTGAAAGATCAAGAAAACCAGTGTAACAGGATGGAAATATTCAAAATACAATAGTTAGAATGTAAGAAATAGACAGAACATCCAGGCGGTTTAAGGGTATCACGAACATCCTGAACAGGCCTTTATCGCCTCGCTGGCATGTCCACAGAGGATAAGCATATTTGGGTTGCATGTTTCCTCCTTAACTACATTTCCCCGACATCGTAGATCACAGACAACTTGGCCCTTGAATCCCCCTGTTAACACTCATATATACAAACACACACCTGCTGGGACAAGGCCGTCTGGGGGTGAATTACAGCTGACTAATTTATGAGACCCAAGGGAGGGCAAAGGGCAGGGGACCCAGACTGGCGTGGCTTTACTTCCTCCTTTCACCGTCTTCAGGATTGGTGTAAAATAAATCACTTTTCCTCCTTATCTTTGGTTTCTTTATTAAATTGTAATGATAAAAGGTCAAAGAAGCTACAACGGAGAGCTGAGGCAGAAGTGGGTGGGAAACTGGTGCTGCTAAAGACCCTGGTCTCCAGGCTCACCCCTGGCCTCCTCACTTCCTCCAGTGAGACGGCGCTGTCATCCGTCACTCGTTCCTCGGCAGCGGTACAATAGCCCAGTCTGGGTCCTGGCTACTGACACCATCACACGAGCTGCTGATAAGACTCACCTTCCGGGACTCAGACCACGGCTGTTAGTGACAACACAACAGTTCCAACGACCAGTTCTGACTGGGTATAAATAATAAGGGGAAAGACTGTGATATCACCTTGACCAACTGATATCTTTATTCAACAACAGTCGTCCTTGATAACAAACCTTGAGAAAATATGGAAGAATATTTTTTATATCCTGAAACAATCATATTCAACCACTGCATCTACATTTGGGTATTTAATCTACACACTTTTAAGACATCGCCAAGTCTTTTGCTTCATGAATAAAAATGTCCGCCACCCTCTGCGTGACTGCTTCATTTGACTTTTTGCCAGCAACTCTTTCAACATGACTTTTCTTGTTTGCTCGTGTCTTGCCGCAAATAAGAACTTTGTGTAATGAGACAAACTTAATATATCACTTCATTTACTTTGCTCAATAAATCCAAATGTCTCAGAGCTGAACTGGCACGGGTATCCAACTTACTAAAACACCCACCACAGATTCCTCTTTTCTGCAGGTTTACAACTCACTAAAGAGTCAATTCTTGGCTTATGTAGAAAAACCTACAGACGTGAGCATATATATCCAACACCTGCTTCACCAGTAAAGCAACTTTTGTGGACGCATAGGTCAGTCTTCTGTGGTACATGTGAATGAGTAGGCGTTTCATTTGAATCAAGTGTTTCCTCTCCTCTATCACTGTTTAAGTGCCCAGAATGGCTGTGGTTAGGATGAGGACGGCCGGGGGCGATGATCGCAAGCTCGCTTGGCTTCCTCACTTGTAATGTTATTCACGAGTATCACAATCTTACATGCTTTCCTGAGACTACTTTGTGTCTGCTCAGTGGCAACCAAACCATGACTGTATGTAAAACAAAACAAAACAAAGAACATTCCAGAACAGATCAGAGCGTCCAACCATTTGAATAGTTTGACACTCCATAACAGTAATTGTTCTTGGTGTATTTATATTTTTTTGGAGTATATTTATTCGCACTGCAATAGAGTTCACGTGAACAATGAAATAACAATGTTAATCTGAGTGCAGATTTGAAATGAAACATGATGTTAGCCATTCGCTGTTGGCTTAAGCCTGTCCTCAATTAGAATCAGAATCAGAATCAAATTTATTGCCATGGTCAGTGGGGAGCCCACCAACTAGGAAAGTGTATGAAGTGCTGACAGAAGAAATAAAATAAAATAAAATAAACGACAATGGCTGATCACAAATTCAACAGTCTGACGGCCGAGAGGAAGAAGCTGTTCCTGTGACGGGAGGCTCTGGTCTGAATCGACCGTTCACATGTTGCAACAGTCCGGTGAAGTGCTTCTCACGGCGGGAGGGACACTGATGGCCTGATGCAACATGCTTCACCCTAAGATGAGGATGTGTCTGTAAGTTCGAGGGATTCCTCATGTGGAGAAGTCCTGGAGCACACAGACAGTTAGCATGTTGGACGAAGAATGTTATAAGTGGAGGCATCAGGTGACAGGTGAAGTGGACCAATGAGGTTAATGGATGTGGTAAATGAGGTCATGAAGACGATAGGTGTGACTGGGGACGATACACAGGATTGATGGTGGCTTGCTTGCTGGGTAATTCTTATGGCAACACACAAAAAATCCTAGATTGGAAACTGCTGCAGACAGATTGTTGATCACTTATGAATCACACATCCAATGAAAAACACTTAAAGATCAACATGAAACTGTCTATGAAGGTTTACCCCAGTGAAACCAGCTCCTCTTCTTATTATGAAAGCTACAGTGAAGGCCTGTTTGATTGACATCTGATGATACTGCTGTTATCTTCAATCATTCAATTTCTGAGGAAGAGCTTCACGCTGCACAACAAGCGCAGTAGTCAAAAGGTGTATCAGACATTTAGAGTTGATCCAGTCAGACAGCTGCTGGCTACTTAAGAATATAAACAATCAACTCAGCAAAAATGGGTTTGCGACGACATGAACATGTACGTGGCGATAATTGCATGTATCTGCGAGCTGCAACTTACAGGTCAACATCCACGCTGTGGATGACTGGCCACTAATGGAAACAGTAGAGAAGTTGGGTGCCACACCAAGAATATAATATATATATATATATATATATATATATATATATATATATATATATATATATATATACACACACTACGGATTTTTAGAGACATCTCTCTCTCTGTCTGTCTCTCTCTCTCTCACTATATATATATATATATATATATATATATATATATATATATATATATATATATATATAATCTCTCTCTCTATATATATATGTACATATATATATATAGAGAGAGAGATTTATATATGTCTATAAAAATCCCAAGTGAATGAAAAATGGGCATAAAAATAGCTCATTGTGCATTTAACAGTGTGTAAATGACATGCTGTCGAATGTTAGCAGCGAGACTGAGTGATATTGTGGTACTGCAACTATTTACACCTGCCACTCAGCGGGGAGACACTGCTTCGACAGGTTTGTCTGCACAAGATATGAGGAGACAAGAGGAAACTTGTTCAGCGACGCAGCAACTCCAAATACTGTATCCCTGCAATATAACCACCAAATATTGCCTCACGAAAAGGACTATATCTGAGGTGCGTTTGTGTGTGTGTGTGCGTGTGTTCTCGTCTGTGTGACCTGACCTTGCTTATCAGACCAGATGAAGATGATGTATTGGGGGATGTATTGAACGTCCAGCCGCTCCTCGACACCCTCCCAGAGTCTGGGTTTTGTTACAGGCAGGAAACAGACTCTTCCGCTCCGTAAACACGCTCCTCTCCTCGGACACACGCGGAGCAGCCGCTGGCACGCAAGGACACCGACTGCGGGCGCGCTCCCGACTGAGTGCGTGGGAGTGCACGTGCAAGGTTACGGGATAAATTCCTCCGCACAAAGTACTTAAATTCGAATACTTTAGCAACTAAAATGATTAATGGCATTTTAAAAATACTTCATTTTAATATTAGAAAATGGGTGGGACAAATAAAAATGAAATTTCAGAAATACCTCTAGTTTAGCAGACTTTCCTGTGACTTCTAAACTATTCATGTAATTAAATTATTATTAATAATTAATGTACTATATTTATAAAAGACGTTTTAACACTGATCCAATGATTCGCCTCATGATTTGTCGAAAAAATAATGAGAAATATTTTATGACTGGATGAGCGAGCTGTGATGTTTACAGTGTTTGTCTCAATTTTTTGTCTCAATAATCGTGGAATTTTTTTTTCTCAGAAGTAAAGACACGTACAATAAAAGAGAATGTTATAAGACGATCTGATGACCATGTCACCGAGTGAGCACCTTAGCATTTGCTCTTTATTCCACGGACACATTTGCAGAAGATGTACTTGTGTTTGCTGCCTTTATCTGGCTCAATGAACATGAAGGTCAGTACCGTCTGAAAGGGGAGACCAGTTAGTTAAAACAAGGGGTCGGCTGCGTGTGCCGCACCCTGAGGGAGTTTAGATTTCATTGTCCAGATTGCGGACCCCAAAATGTATCATTTGTCTATTAAAAAACTGCATTCAGCATGATCTGAGAACCTGAACGTTCAGCTCACATGTGGTGAGCAGCAGCAAAGTTGAGTCAAAGTTGAGTCAAAGTGAGTCAGCTGAGAAGGTGATGGTGAGTGAAGGGAGTGTGCGGTGAATCAGTGACGGAAAGTTTGAATTTTGGACTCCAAAGAAATGACATTGGATTGAGTGCTAGCAAACACTGATGCTCACATTCTTTTACATTCATCAAAGTCTAGTGCCTTCTTCCCATAACAGTGATTCCAAGCCATAAGATAATACTATATACGTTTTCCTACCCTGTGTTATTGACCCCCACAAACATGTCAACTTATTAAAAAAAAAAAAAAAAACATGTCAAACCCTTGTCCAGTTTTTTTTCTGCTGGAGTTTACATTCATTGTTTGGCTTATTAAATCAGTTTTAAAGGGGGATTTACTGGGTTATGGTATCAGTAATATGTCCCACCTTTACATTCAGTGAGGTCAACATGAATACAACCAATTTTATTTTAATGTATTTTTTTTTAAGTCAGTGAATACTATACAACCAAACACTTGTTTGGGTTGCATTGTTTCTAAAAAAATATTGCTAAAGACAAACATTAATGCGACATCGTGTTTGCTTATTGGTGACGCGAATATTTTCGCCCGAACTTTCGTTCACAAGAATCGTTTACTTATCCACGATGCTGAGATGGCGAGCCACCGATTCACTCATCCCCTCAGGAATATTGTCGTCTGGGCATTTAAATAAAGCCCGACCATCACCATTCAAGACTTTGTTTTGGAGACGCCACTGACGCGCTAATGTCCATTTCTCCGCAGGGTCTAATTCCTTTCCCTGCATTTGCGCTCAAGTGGTCCATTTAAAGAGTCTGGGGTCTTCGGAAAGGAGCAGGACGATGCTCTAATCTAAACATGGACTTGTTGATGGCGAGCGGATGAGATTATAGGATCGCTCTGCTTTTCTTTCCACACGGTTGAGGAGAAATGGCCCTTCGAGGCTGGCGCCTGCACTTGGAGGCGTCGCGGAGGGGTCTCGTTTCAACACTCGGGGTCTTCAAAGTGCGAGGATTTAACAAACTGGACCGTAAACAACGCGTTAACCTTCAGTTTTCTTTCTCTCCCCTTCAGTCACGTACAAAACAATATTAATAATTTATTACGCAAGCGATAACGACTTTGCGTCAGTGAGGTCATATTACAGACATGTTGCAAATCAAAGCTTTCAAACATAAAAAATACATAACTTCACGGGAATTCGCAAAATATGGCTAAATAAATTAGACTCTTAAATGATTTTTTTTCGGCGTTTATTAATTTTCAAGCCTGGATCAAACAAGTTAAATAACTGCTGCCGCACATACACTATAATAACAATAATTCGGTGTAATAGCATCATTTAATCGCTTCATTTTCGACACAAAAATATGTTTAGATAAATTATTTTATAATTATTTTGTTCTTGTCGGCAGTTTCATTCATGTTTTCAAAGCACAATTACCCCATTTTAGTCATCATCTTAGGACACACACACTTTGTTTGAACTACTATTTAAGTAAAGCATAACTAAAACACTAGGATATTTCTAATGTTTTTAATTCTACATCAAGTTCTGGTTATGAGTGACACAACAATGCGCCCGCTAATTATTGCAATACTCAAGTTTTTCCTCCATCTACCGACTAAAAGGTCTTAAAATATAACAGTCACGATTGTGGGTGTTACCCTCCTTTGAATCCCTTCCCAATTTCCCTCCGTCATATTATCTTATCCCTGGGAAAGGAAGTGGAGATATGCCTAATCTCCAAACAGTGATGATAGAGAAGAAGACTTCGATGTAGACTTCGATTTTGGCTCAAAATGGATGCGGCACTTGCCACTATCAGTTTAGGAGTGGTGCTGAAATATGTCATTAATGACTCTAATATTGTGTGAGTGACTCAGTCATGAGGGAATCTGGACGCATCACTCCCTCCCTCCCTCCCTCCCTCCTCTTCAGCTCCTCTTCGTGCGCGCCGGGGCGTCACTGAAAGGGAGAGGAGCGCATCTTGGCCGACCTTCTTTAGATAAATGAACCCAACCAAACAGGATCGACCTCTCCCTCCCTCTGCTTCTCTTTGTGTCTATTTCCACAGTTGATCGACACAGAAACAAAGCAAATGTGATGTCTCGTCTTCTCTGCGTAAAGGACAAGCACCGCGTGGACGTTCTTCACTTTTACGCACGAATCCTCCTTGACTTTTAGACAGATTGTTGCTGTTTCTGCGTCTGTTGAGTGTCTCGCTGCTGGTGGGGATCATGCTTCCCAGTCCGGTGATGACTTCGTCCACCACGCCTTTTTCGGTGAAGGATATTCTGAAGATGGAGCTTCAGCAGCAGACTCAGCAGTTCATCTCCTGCCTCGGTCCTCCTCTGGCTAAAGGCTTCAGCTCCCCATCGCCTCCTTCCTGCATGTTGGCGGGCAGAGACAGTCCAAGTCCACTCAGCTCGGTTCTGTCCGAGACTGAAGATCGGATGTATCTGAACTCGGTGCAGGAGTCAGGGATGACTGTGGAGATGTTCGGCAATCAGGGTCCGATCCAGACTGGAGAGCTACGCATGGACGCCGACCAGAACCGCAGTAAGTACAGAGACTCTTTAATTCATCGTCACTGTAACTCAGTTTTGAAGTATTTTCTGTTACCTATTTGATTTTTTAAAACGATTCAATAGATGTATTATATTATTCGAATTATAATAACCATATTATTATTATTATTATTATTATTATTATTATTATTACATTTTATTGTACTTTATTATGACAATTTGTTTACATTTTAGAAATAATTTGTGCGTCAATTTACAAAGCGACAACAAACCAATACGCCTCTTGTTAATATATCATACTATTACTCTTATGTTTGTTTTTATATTAAATAGCGCCAGCTATTACACCTAACCCATCAGATTTGATTCATTTCTCACGCTCTAATTTGTAGTCACGGGTGAGGATTAGTTCTGACAGATTTGTGCTCTTTTTTAAATATTGTTAGTCATAAACTATAACGTAATTATCAAGGAATCCATTTACAAAGTTACGAGGTCCAGTTCTAGTGCGAGATTATGCGTAACCCGTGGTCGTATTTACTGATTTAAATTTGAATTTGAATGCAAACGTTTGACGGTTTAAGAAGAGAATGTGGCTTCGTGAACTCGAATCCTAATCCTGAACAAGTTTGAGTTGTTTTAGGAATAAATCTCAGGTGAAGTCACATAATCTGTTAATGGCTTTTGTAGTTCCGTTAATGATTTACTACGTTAAACTCCCAGTAATTGTGATCAGGCTTAAAACGGTAACAGTCCTGCTTGAGTCATTTCTATTTACAAGATAGATACATAAATCGCCTTTGATATTTTCAAGATGGCAAACAGGAAGGTTGATCATTCTGTCGAAAGGGAGTGCGCTGGATTAGTATGTGGCTATTTAAAATTGGGGATCAAATTGAATCAAATGTAATATCTTAGTTTTGCCTCATATTCATGGTCGGTCCACGATGAGAATCTTTCTGCTATGTGAAACTAAAAAAAAAAAAAAAATAAAAAAATCAATATTATCAAATCAAGTACCAGAATACAATGAAATATTGTGGTGACACACCAATGATTTATTTATATATTATGACATGTTCATGCTTCAAATTATAATCTTAGTATACTCTAAAAACAGTTCATAATTTTGTAACGAATGATCCATCATATGATGGTCATAAATATTAGAAAGAAATTGTTCTCCTCGTCAAAACTCAGAAAAGATAAATCACCTATTCAAATACATTGCAGAGTAATTTATTAGTGTAGCAAACGAAATATGAGTATTCGACTATATAATACTGAATTTTGAAAAAAAAAAAACCATTTGGTACGTTTTCTTATTCAGGAAAATTGGAATCTACTTTTTTTCCACACAAAGCCACAAACTTTACGTGATATCAAAGGCCGCCACGTACAAGTTTGCTTGTGATAATTTATTTGTTATTCTACGCAAAATTGAGTTTGAATATTATTATTGATTTGTGATGGTTAAACCCGGGATGATATTGCAGGCTCTTCGCAAAAACCTCAATTTGATTGCATTTTTACAGAAAACTGCGGGACCCTGCGTGGAGACTGCGTGGACCCAGATTCGGAAAAACCTACGGCCAAAGCTCACAGGACCCGCAGGAAACCCCGGGTTCTGTTCTCCCAGGCGCAGGTCTACGAGCTGGAGCGTCGCTTCAAGCAGCAGCGGTACCTGTCCGCCCCGGAGAGAGAACACCTGGCCAGCTCCCTCAAACTCACCTCGACCCAAGTCAAGATCTGGTTCCAGAACCGGCGGTACAAGTGTAAGCGGCAGCGGCAGGACAAGACCCTGGAGCTGGCGGGTCACCACCACCATCACCACCCTCCACCTCCACCCAGGAGGGTCGCAGTGCCTGTTCTTGTTCGGGACGGGAGGCCGTGCCTGGCTGGGTCTCCCAACTACAACACGTCGTACTCAGTCGCAGCGCCGAACCCGTACAGCTACAACTCCTATCCGAACTACAACAACTACAGCAACTACTCCTGCACCTACTCCAGCCTGCCGCCCCTGCAGAGCCCCAACTCTGCCGCCTTCATCAACATGAACATTGGCAATTTAGGAGCACAGACTCAGAACCAGGCTCCTCAGGGACCAGTGGTACCGGCCTGCCAGGGGACTCTACAGGGCATCCGGGCCTGGTAGCGCCACAGCTGGACTGAACACAATTCGGAAGATAAAAATGGACCTCGACTGAACCGTGGCAGAACTTTTCTGAGCCTGAACATTAAATGTGGATTTGAATGATGAACAAAAATAAACTTTCAAAATCAACAGCTTCTTCAGTTATATTTGTTGATCATTTAACATCACTGTTATTGAATTTATATTTAAACACTGAAATTCTGTGACTCAGAATATTCAGGAGTTTCCTTGAACACTTAATACTTTATTTTAAAACTATTTTTACATCTTTCTAGATAAATATTCCGTGAGATTTTTTTACCCAGTTGATTAAACTTGAGACAGCGACCGTGGTTACAGCTATTACTTTGTTTCTAATTATGATGCTATATCTGCAGGGGAAAATGATCCTTAAAATGTTTTATTTGGGGATATTTTCATATTGTTACTCAATATTTTCTCACCCCTAACATCAGACTTGACTCGTCGTCCAAACATGTCAATACCGTCACATTTGAATCGTTAGCATCTTCAGATATTACTTCCACTTCACTTCTCGGTTTCGACTTCTAAATTCTTGTTTTAATTTCAACCTCTCCATACAAGGACAATTATTTTAAATAATAAATTTGAAATAATAACAATGGTCCTACTTCCATAACCATAATCCGTAACCCTTTCCATCCCCAGACTAATCTTACTTTATTTTAATTTGCCTGCAGTCGTCAAACATGGACCTGCGGAACGTAAATCCACGGAACCTAAATAAAACATAAAATATATATATTTGATGGACGTTTTAAATACATTTTCTACAAGTTTACATTTGACAAGTGCAGTTTCCTTGTATTTACTTTGGAAAATCACTTATTATTTGACATTGAATTGTATATTTAATCAATTCTTCTGTCTCGGAGGTAGAGGACATTATTATCGATAAATGATTATTTTAAGTTGTAATGATCACGGTAAAATATTATTGTTCTCATAAAAGTGGCAGTTGTAGTAGCTGAAATATTATTACAGTGACACACTTGATGACATGTTCTAAAAACAGATGAACAATGATTTAAATTGAAATCGTTTGGTTCTAAATTGTAGTAAAGACTTCTTGAGACAAGAAGGTTCGATCACGCACAAATGGACTCCAGCGCAGTCCCGACTATTAATGATGATCAGACAGACAGACAGACAGACAGACGGACAGACAGACGGACAGACAGATACCATCTAATGGCTCATTATCGGCACATTTCCCTGCAGCAGCTCTCTAATGGAGATGAGTGATAAGAGTGTTTGTCTCCTCCGACACTTCCCCGTGGTCCTGGACAGACCTGAGGTCAGTCCCTAGTGTCAATAGAAGCTGGCGACAGGACGGCGATGCCTCAGGACGATCTCTATCTGCGGCTCCCAAAGATAGAAGCTCTTCCTGCCGCAGACTTTCACCAAAACACCGTCTCCATGGCAACCAGGGCCCGGACCAAACATGCTGGGGCTCCCAGTGATACGGACCGTTGAGGGGCGAGCAGGAGATACCGATCCCTCACACACACACACACACACACACACACGCACACAATTTATAGTTCAGTTCAGTTCAAGGAATTCGATTTTTTTTTTAAATTTCGATACGTATATTTTTATATTTTCCTGTACACACCATCTTTAACATACACATAAATCACAGGCAGGAATTATTTTAATTTTTTATTTACTCTCATTTGGTTCGTGCGGATTTTCTCTGAGCACTCTGGTTTCCTCCCACAGTATGTGCCACCCGCAAAGTAGAACGTCTTGTCTGAACCGACCCGCGGAAAAGACTGACATTGATGAATCGTCACGAATCTATTAAAAATGAAGAGGCGCTCACTGGTGTGTGTCGAGTTGAATCTGTCACCGGCAGAAAGGAATGAGACTTTAAACCCAAAATAAATACTCAATAATGGCACAAAATTGGACAGTCAGTGTTTGGCTCCTGCCGTGAATCGTCCCTGCAGCTGATTAGTTCCTTATTGTGAACAAAGACGTGTTGAGTCGAAGGAAGAAAAACAAAATTAGACGGAGGAGGAAGATCAACTCATCTGTCAACGCGCCTCCTCCAACAAGGCTGCGCGTGCGTGCGCGCGAGCGCTGGCGCCTTTCAATTGAAGCCAATTCAGAGACGGACTAATAACTACACCACAGGGCGGCGCTAGTCACCATTTCATTATGATGAGAATTCAGATCACAATTGCACCACTTTGTAACAAAACACACACAAAACATAAGTCACTGTATAGCTGATGATTTAACAATATACATACATTGAATATACAAACTGCTTTCACAGGCATGTCTAACAAAGTCTGCGACAATAACGCTGTGCAACAATTGAAGCTCACACAAGCTACTTTTTAGATGAAATTTGTGAATATTATTAGACACCCCAAAGACACATTTTAGATTCAAAATTCATTTGGGATGTGTGTCGACCAGGCAACATCCCTGACGTCCAAAACAGCTGAACCAGAGGTGCTATAGTTTATGACCACAGGTTAGAGTGAATTAGAAGAGGCTATCTTCATATATATTCAGGCCCCATCACTCATGAACAAAACTCTTTTAGGCTTCATCTTTAAGAGCTTGTTTCTCCGAGAAATTCTCAGCACCACAGTGGCGAAGGCTAGTGATGGGCTGATGAAGCTTCATGGAACAGTGTCCTCATTTTCAGAGGTCAGTCGGTGGCGCTCTCACTTAAAAAAAAGAGAGGTTTCATTGAAAAGGTCGTTGAAAACAGATGCTGCCATCTAGTGGCCTCTGAAAATGAGGACACGGTTTCATGGAGCCCCATCAGCCCGTCACTGGTGAAGGCAGCTTGGCTGTAGCTCTGTCAGTCTCTCAAAATACAGCTGATGTCAACAGTTCACTGAAAGTCCCTTTTCCTTGAACGTATCACTCATTCACAGGGGTCAGCAGGCCCTAAATATGTCGTGCAGCACGCTGTGATCACCCCGTTAACTCGGCTCGTATCGTATCTTTAAGTGAAGTTGTCAACATCATCTGAACATGGGAAGTGTTGTCACTTTAAAGTCAGAATTCTGACTTATTTTTCTCAGTATTCTCAATTTAAAGTGAGAATTCTCACGAGAATTCTGACTTTTTTTCTCAGAATTCTGACTTTAAAGGGAGAATTCTGACTTTTTTCTCAGAATTCTGACATAAAAGTGAGAAATCTCAGAATAAAGTCAGAATTCTGACTTTAGTCTCAGAATTCTCACTTTTTCTGACTTTAATGTCAGATTTCTCTCTTTAATGTGAGAATTCTGAGAAAAAAACTGAGAATTCTGAGAAAAAACTGAGATTTCTGACTTTAAAGTCAGAATTCTGAGAAAAAACTGAGATTTCTCTTTTTAAAGTCAGAATTCTGAGATTAAAGTCACTTTAAAATCAGAATTCTGCCAATAATTTTTTTCTTCTTCACTGGCCCTAATCCTGTTCCGTAGTTAGGAGCTCAGTCAATAGAGTCCGTAAAAAAGTTGCGTTGAGTCCTGCTCAACACTCACGCAGCTGCCTTGGCCTTTTGGATGCCTGTTCATCTTAGAGGAGATGTGTGACCTCTGAACTGTGAGATTTATTGAGCAGTGTAAACAGGATTCAAGGCACAGCAGAGACGTACATCTCTCAATGAGTGTGCTGGAGCTGAATGGGCCGGGGCGGTGCCAAGAGGGAGGAACCAGAAACAGCCTGTCAGGAGTGAACAGAAGCTGCTGCTGAGATTGTTAATGCAGTCAGTGACAAGAGCCGCTGACAAGATGACGTGCTATTATGACTAAAATCTCACCAGATGATGATCGAAGCGTGTAAGGCGACGTGCTCATCTGCTTCTTTTTTGGTTCATCATGACGTTGAGTTTTTCATCTTTCTTCATTGAAGACATCCTCACATCAGGAGGAGGCTTCCAGGGGAAAGTTGAGGGGAAAGTGGGCTCCAAGAAGACAGAGTGCTGCCAGACTGATCCAGAGTCTGTTGGGCTCAAACTGGCCATCGGAGAGGAGCGTGACCTCAGCGAGGGTGAGGCTGTTTTCATAAAGCTGACAATGTTTATAGCAGCACGTAAATTATGACAACCATTAACAGTCTCTGTTTGTTTCTCACGCTTTTGTTGTACAAACTGAATTATGAGATTGAGTTAAACATTTATGAAAGAATAAATATTTCACCAGCAAGACTGCACAAACTTACCAGTTTACATGTTTGACACGCTTAAGTTTAGGACAAGATTATATTAGGAAATAAAACAACACAATATAAAAAATGAATGGATGGATTTGCACAGAAATATGTGTGAGGTTATTGTAACATTTTGACTGGCTACAATTAGCTGCAGTGTAAAATGCAAATGTGTCCACATCATGTAAGAAACAGCATGGATACGTCACTATTTTTTTTTTCAAACCTAGAGTTTAGTCTGCTTTTTGTCAGGCAACTGTCAAACTCAAGGTCTGGGGTTTAAATCTGGCTTCCTGTCTCATTATATGTGGCCCATCAGAGCTTGAATATGTTTGGCTTCAAACTGGCTTCTTTACCTACCTTTAACTGTAATATTAGTTTATCGATACAAACTTCAAGTTTCATCGAAAGTAAAACACACCGCTAGTATATCCAACCACCCATCCATGTGGATGCATCCAGATGTTCATGTATCATATATGACGTGTTCAGCTTTGGAGGGTTGATCCATGAGAACCTCCTTCCACTAGATGGCAGAATTCCAGATTCAGGAATTAATAAATATCAACGATAAATACCATAATGGCTAGTGATATAGTGGATGGTTAATAATGTTAATAATGTTGGGTCACTTCTTGACAGGATGGTGTTTGGGTGCTGCGTAAAATTGACCATGCTTGTCACCTAAACAGGAGCTCCACCACAGAGTGAGGAGCAGGTGGCCGAGAAGATGGCATCTTGTGATTCTTCTGAGGAGCAGAAGCCAAGTTCAGATGGGAGGAAGCGCTCTCGCGTGGCCTTCTCACACTCCCAGGTCTATGAGTTGGAGCGTCGCTTCAAGACCCAGCGGTACCTGTCCGGCCCGGAGCGAGCTGACCTGGCAGATAGACTGAACCTCACAGAGACCCAGGTGAAGATCTGGTTCCAGAACAGGAGGTATAAAACCAAGCGTCACCAGATGGCATCAGAGACGCCCAGGAGAGTGGCAGTGAGAGTTTTGGTGAGGGACAATCAGCTCCAGTACAAACCGGGGATCGTGATGCGGAGTCTTTGGACTCAACCCATGCACTGGGCGGGTCAGTACCCATACTTGCAGTGCTGCTGCCCACCTGGGAATCCCACCATGCCCCTGGCTGATCCAACGCCTTCTGCCTGTGGCTTTTAGACACATTTTCAGATGGATATTCAGTACCACAGTCTACTCACTAGCTAGTGACCAGGACGCCACTGTTTACTTGTGTCTTTCTTTCAAAACACAGAGAAATGAACTGCACAAATCAAAGTTTTCAAGAGTTTATTTTTTTATAGTAAAATAATAACCAAGTTGTTTACAGACACAATACATTTTGTAAACTTTAATTAATGAATCGTTTTAAACAGTGACCGGATGAAATATGTTTTTTGTTGTAATAACGTATATAATGATGTTTTATGACCTTTGTTACTTTTAAGTACAACATTGTACGTAAAAATAAATATTTGATTTTCAACTTGTATTTTAAGTACTTACACTTGGACAATTTATACTGATCACTATCATATTTAATACTGAAGAAAATTACATGTAATAATGTCATATATTCTAATAAATATATAAGATACAGAAATATATTTGAACAGAAAAAGTCTTGATATATATTTTACACATTTGATTACTCATGGAATGGCTTAATGATTTTCTATTAACGTAAATATCAAAATGTATTGCTTCATGTAAGTGAGTGAGGCAAGTTGATAATTTAGAAAAGATATCTGGGAAAAAAAATCAACATGTTCATAAAGAATATTAGCACAAATTAATAATTGCGCAGTAATTATCATTGCAGAAAAAAAAAATCAGCAAGTGTGTATAGACTTTTTTATATTCTTAACTAGTATTGCAAAATGTAGGTAACTAACTACTGTGAATATATATAAATATATATATATATATATATATATATATATAATATATATTCACAGTAGTTAGTTATTAGTCTAGTTATTAGTTAGTTAGTCCAAATAAAGTCTAAATAAAATCTTCTGCATCCAGTGAGTCAAAGTCACATATTTGTTTGGAAATTCATGGGAAAGTCTGATCCACGGAACATGAACATACCTCGACACAATAGCAACCTGTTCACACGACTCTCCTTCTTGAACTCTGATACAGTTGTGTTAATTGTTGAGTGTTGGAGGTAAACAATAAACACTATCAGGTGTTTGGGGAGAAGCGTGAATTCTGCCCCGGCATGAGTCAGATGGGCTCAATAGACCGTGGAGAGTTCCAGTATTCACGCCAGACATGCCAACACACTGCACCCTCATCAACAACAGCCGGACACAAAAGACACTCGGCAGGAAAATAAAAAACAGCACGGCTAAAGAAGCCAGCTGGCGTGACTGCAGCGGTGGATGATGACCATGGATATTTAAAACAGCATGACATGCTTAGGCTGTTTCCGCTGGACTCGGACACAAGTCAGAATTATCTGTCACATCTGAGAGCCACTTCAGCTGCTGGCATCATGTTTGTTTGAGGAAACAACAATAACTCTCCGACAGGAAAGGTGGTGATAACTTCATCACCTCTGATCAAACACTCACATCTGAGTCATAAAATGTAGTTTTATGGATCATTTTTGAAAAAGCATTACATATTACATAATATTATATAATATGTATATAAAAATTTATCAAAATCTCTTGCAGCATCAGCTATAAATCATGATCTCAATCCACAGTTTTTATGTCTACAACTGGTTTTGTATAGAAGCCTCATACTGTACTCATTGTTACAACTGGAAACACTTTTCTAGATGGGATTTCAGCGCCAGACGTTGGCTCTCACGTTCAGCATAAATATGTAGTCGACAGGTATGTAAACAGTGCACGTCACTAATGTGTCTCCTGACAAGCAGCAGCCAAGGATTTCAATGGCCTCTTTGAACGCTCAGCAGTGACAGCTCACCAGGATTTAAACGTTAATGGTCAGCATTTAGGTGGATTTATTAGGACCGGTAGAAACAAGTCATTTCCTGTTGTCGACGGAAGATTTCTCAGGTGAGAAGAATGCGCGGGAGGCGTGGTGCGATGACTCAGGTACAGCAGTCCTCACCTTCTTCCACGCTTGGTGACACTTGAAAAGCTCTATTGTCGAAGGAGAACTCCCATCAGGCCAATTAAACCTGCAAATCTGATGCATCTATTGTAGCGGGATTCAAGTTCTCAAGGGCCTTGTTGATCGAGACAATATCACCTAATGGCTGTTGGCAGAGAGCTCGCAGTCTGGCATGAGTCTAAAATTGACACGACCATCACAAGTGTTTAGATTTGGGAGAAAGTAGATGGAGCCGCAGCGTTTTAATGCATCAGCAGACGGAGAGCTGGCCTCAGGAAGGAGACGGGTCACGGCTAATACCAGTGTCGCTCGCACACACACACACACACACACACACACACACAGACACACACACACACACACACACACACACACACACACACACACACACACACACACACACACACACACACACAGACACACACACAGACACACACACACACACACACACACACAAACTTGTCAGGCCTATTCCAGAAACTATTAGCAGATAGCATCAGTGCATGTTGGAATGTAAACATTTACAGTAAAGCAACAAGACATTTACTCCCCTGAGGAACACACATCCATCACCCTATGACCACCGAGGCAAGCTCACTGCTTTTGGGAGAGTCCCACAGTTGGACCAAAAAGCTGAGCACTCCTTGTATTATTTATCCATCCGTCCACCCATGTGTCATCTCTCTTATTTAGTGTCGCAGCAAGTTGTACACTCACAAAACCCCCCCCAAAGATGTTGGCTAAAATACTTGCAAATATTACATAAAATTCCTCCTAAAATATTTTGGGGAAAAACAGATCGGATATTAGAGATTTTATAATACATTCAGGACAATACCTCCCGTCATAGGAACAGCTTCTTCCCATCAGCTGTCAGACTGTTGAATTTGTGATCAGCCTTTTTTATTTTATTTTATTTTATTTTAATGACATCACTTTATTCCGAACCACTTTCCTAGCCACTGACCATGGCAATAAATTTGGTTCTG
This sequence comes from Synchiropus splendidus, assembly GCF_027744825.2. Lineage (NCBI taxonomy): Eukaryota > Metazoa > Chordata > Actinopteri > Syngnathiformes > Callionymidae > Synchiropus > Synchiropus splendidus. The sequence continues at coordinate 11,261,903 of NC_071342.1, read as the reverse complement.
AATTTGATTCTGAATTCTGAACAATACATAGACGCTTATGAAATAACAGGTCAAACATTATGACCACTCGATTCATACACTCCTTCCCTCACTCTTGTACATAGATACTGAAAAGTATAAACTAGAAATGAATTGGGTTTTTTTTTCTCCTCCTATTACATACCTAGCAACAGTTTCCTCTTTTTTTTTTCCTTTTAAGATGATTGTAGTTACAATGCTGGTGAATATTGGCTGAGAAACGCTGGGAATAATGTTGTTCCTCATCCACATGTCCTCTGACGGCCTTCTGCGTTCCACACTTAACTCCTCCGCTGAGGTTTGGACGACTCCAGATGTTTTAATTAGCAGTGATAAGCAAGACAAGGAGGACATTGAGCAGCGCTGAGTCCACATCTTGACTGATAAAAGAACTACTCAGGCTCCACTCCATGCCTTTCCTCCTCCGCCTGATCTGTATCCGCCGCAGAGCAAGACATGCGAGGGAGGGATTAAGTATCGATTTAATTTTCCCCAAGAGCTTTGGGTCTTCCTTTCTGTTGGAGTAATGTGCCAAAAATACCGTTTCTGAAATCTGAGAGTTGCCTCGCCAAGAGTAAAGAGGGAAAATATAGGCAACGTTTTAATGGTTGTAGCGGACGGTGTTGAAGCCTGCCGTCCCAATTTGTATGAAAACAAAAATAGCAAATTGTTTTTTTCTGTTTATGCCTTTATTTATTGCATCCTAGGATAATATGAAGCTTGTTGAAATAGCAAAAACACTCTCATATGACAAGTATCTTTGCTGTTTGATGATACATATTAGACAACTCCCCGTCACAGTCTAGCTACCAAACACAATAGCAACTCTCAAACCTCGCCGCAGCCACAAAACGCCGTTTAAACAAATAGCAATTAATCATCAAACAAATCAGCGTTGAAGGCAGCTGTCACTGCTGCGGCCTCAGAGATAATATTGAAGCGTCTGCGGCTTCAGCTTTTCACCAGACCAGTTTGTGCTGACTGCAGCTCCCAGGCAGAGCAGTTAAGCTCATCTGACAGAAAGGAATGACAGCTTTCTTTTCAAGCTCAAGTTCAAAGTGCAGGAGGCCTGTTCCTTCCTCCGTGTCCCTGACTGCACCTGTGCTCAACACGCTCTGCACGTGGTGCGTGTGCACAATAGTCGTTGTCTGCTGCGTGGCGATCATAGCTGAAGATGCTTTGACCTTGCGTAACTTCTGAAAGACCTTGTCATAATATTTGAGAGCGACATTCGAGGAAGAGAAAGTGCGGCACATCTGCTGGCCCCGGCTGCTGTTCAGGAGAGTTGCTGCACATTGGCTTGCATCCCAATTTCTACATAAGAAAATGTGCTTGAGAATAAGGCGGGACTCCATTAAAAAAGTGCCAAATGAATCATAGGTTTTAAGATTAATTGATCGCGATGCATTTGTATTTTTTGATGCCATAATGAGCAAAGTTAAGTCGAATCTGTTGACCATTCCTAAACATAAACATTCTTGTGCGCTGAAAAATGTGTTATTTGATCTGATTTCTAAAGAAGCTCAAACACTAATAACATTTTATATTTCTGTATAGCCTCTCATATCATTCAAGACAAAAAAACAAAGTCAATATTTTTTGGCATTCATGGGGTTATATCAATAAAAGCAATTTGATACTTAATACTTTAAATGAGCCATGTTTTAAATCAGATTTCAAATGGGCAGATTCCGGTTTGTCCACCACTGCACACCTCCATTCATTTTCTAGTGACTATTCCATTTCCAGGGTCGCAAGCGACAGTCCCAGCAACATGGAGCAAATGGCATGTACAGGTCAACACGCTCATGTCTGTTTCAGGACGAAAGGTGTCAGTAAAGCTCCCATGAGTCCAGCAGTGAGAGCTTTTAACTCTTCTTCCTCTCTGCAACGTCCATCTTCATAGAGAGTGCTGGAGTCCTCCGTGTGTGCGTGTGTGTACATGCGTGTATGTGTGTGTAACATTTGTGGGAAGAGTCACTCCTCCGCAGCCTGTTCTCTAAAGTGATGACAGAATCTCCCTCTGTCCAATTTTCGTTGAAACGTTCAAGCCACAACTGGCACACGACGCTGATTTCAGTGTTATCTTGGGAAACTGGCCCACCTCCCAAATTCACATTTCGCTGTGCTTCATAATTCAGTCTGACTCTGTTATCTTTGCATTCAGCGCAGACGAGGACGGATGAATGTCCTGTTTGAGCACAAAGACCACATGCTCATGTTTCAAGTCAGGATTTTACGTTCCAGCAGGAAAGTAAATACACGAATAGTAGATGAAATTACTCAACTTAAGTTGCCCTCTGGATTCACTTAAAATAGTGTTATAGCTAAAATTCACTGTCAATAGCTGAAACACGCTTCAAAGTCCAACTAAGAGTCGGCGGTGTCTGTGCTACACAGGTGCATGTTTGGAGTGTGTGCACACGCGTGTGTTTACGTGTGAACACTTTCACAGGTGCTTGCTCTAAGGGGCTTTGACCGGAGGTTTTAGGTTCCAAAACATCAGCCAACCCAATACTCAGGGGGTGTTTCTGCTGGCCTTTCATCAGCCTCAACACGTGTGTGTGTGTGTGTGTGTGTGTGTGTGTGTGTGTGTGTGAGGAGGCTCTTGACTGAGGGACAATCTTCGAGAATCCAGAGGACACGACTTAAGTAACAACTGAAACACACACTGCTACTTCAGAACAACTGCGGATGCAAACACAAACACTCGTGTGTTTAACTAAACAAGCGACACATGGAGCTTCTCAAAATATGCTCCGTCAGAACTCAAGTGCGAGCTATTCGAGCTACGTGCTAACACAGCAGGATGGCGTTCACTTGCGTTTTGTTGTGACAACATGATGTCAGGCTGTGTTCATTCGTTTTAATAAAGCAATGTTGTGTCATTTTTAATAATCAGGTCGGACTGGTTCCTATCAACCTTTTTCTCACAGTGTGTTTTGCTGTGGAATCAATATTATGTAAACAGGTGGAGACGGTTAGCATCCCTCAATATTCTCTCCTAATAAAGTGAGACTATTTATCTGCGTGGAGTTTCCTGTTGTCGACATTCCTGTGACTAACTTAAAACTGGCTTGATTTACTTTTGCTTGAAAACATTGCGAGTCCTCATCCTGGGCATCCAGATGGAAATGTAAACCAAACAAGGAGAGTTTACGGCAAATGTAATGCGTTCGGCACCATCCAGCATGTTTGGAGAACATCTATAAAAACTGATGGAGAAGACAAAAGGGTCCAGACTAAACAGTTGACTCCTCCGAGACTGATGATCAGGAGCAGACGACTCGTTCACACACTCCCTCACAAATAGTGTTGCGATCCACTGCCAGACACACAAGTCTCCACCCAGTCCGTCGCAAGCCGCATGACTAAGACGCGCTTGGACTCGTTCAGGAGTCCACCTCAAACACGACGCACACGCAAGTCAAGCCCCACAAACTGTACGCTTCCATTCAGGTTCATTAACACCTTGTGTTTGAACAGGTGTCCCATATACGCAGGCTGTGGTGAGAGAAGTGTCTGCCAGTCACGTGTCAGCATCTTTCAGCAAGACATTTGTGTTTAAAAAAATGACACGTCATAGACAAAGTGTCTCACTTACCATGATGAGGGCAGTGGTTCTCCGAGTCACATCTAGTTCCACCGTGATTTGACTAAGATGTGGGCCAAATTACGCAAGAGCGGGGCAAGAATCCACTTCCAAATCCGATATTAAGAGCTCATGTTGCAGCCCTGGGCAACTGCAACTAGCCAGCCCCATTGAGGTTAATGCAAACTGTCATGCAATAGATCGTTCCTCCTCAGCAAGATGGCCACCTTCATGGGTAACCAAAGCATGAGGGGGTGGGAGGCAGACGCGGCAGTTCATCTCAACTCTGGCTAAAGAATGTCAGTTTTTGATTGAGGATTCATTTAAAATTAAGCAAATATCGAATCTGCACTTGGAGGAAAGTGCTAGTCAAATGGTGTGTGTCGTCTTTGCCAAGCAGTTAATGAAGTTGAACTGCCTGTAACCTGCAATTACATTTATTTATATGGAGAATTACAAGAGTAGAGCTGTCGTCGCTCCATCAGTCAGTGCTGCATCGTTGATGCACCATCAACAAGAATCCACAAGCTGATCTACATCAACACAATATAACGCAATGTAAATGTTTAAAAAAAAATAAAGTAAAATAACTGGGGTCTGTAAGAGCAGCGGCCATTGTTGCTCAGATTTTATTCAATGAGTGCAATTCAATGTAGGAAACAAATCAGTCCCCTTCAAAAACAGCCTCCAGTTTTATGAACTCATACGACAGGCGCACATTCATTTTGACCTTTCCCGAAACTGAACTCATTCATCGGACTCCAAACCTCTTTTTGGCAGGATGGAAGAGAACATTAGACTTGATGGCTTCTATGAATGTTGCCCCGCTTTTTCTGCTCTACTGCAAACAAGGCAACAGTGGTGTTCAGCTGAGTGATAGGGGCAAAAAAAAGAAGACATGAGAACCAAACTGAAGCCAAAACAATTGCAGGAAGGGGAAAAAATTGAAAAATGAATTTAAATAATTCTAAATATACATATTTGGGCTAGCTTAGAGCTGAGCACATTGATTCTCAATATAGATCCTATTCCGTCATTTTAGCTTCTCATAAATCATAACTCAAACAGATCAATACTCATGATGGTGTCCGACTCAACAGAGAAAAAAAGTAACATCAGATTCACGAGTTTTATCATAATTGATGCCTCCAATGAAGCTGGACAGATCTGCACTATTTGGAGATCACTTTTAAGGTATCACAGGCCGGTGCACAGACAGATCATTCCCGACCCGAGGTCAAAACTTTTAAAACACGGAGTAACAGTAGCGCCCCCTGCTGGCAACTCGCTGCAAGTGGGACCTTCTCTTTGAGCTAAAATGAATCTAATACTGAGTGACCAATGTAACCACGTGAATCAAACCAATCTTAGACTGAAACGTACCAGCAGCAACTTGAGAACTCAAACAGAAAGTACATGAGCTTCTACTGACTGGACTGGACTGGACTGGACGAGGAAGCGGAGATGGATTTTCTGTCCGGTTTTAAGTGAGTATGACTTCAACTCCCTCTGAAGCAGCGCCTACATCTCTGCTTCCATCTGCTGTGATCTCCTCTTGTCGTGCTGGTGCTTGGTGAGTCCATATTTGAAGAACTCGTACACGGACCAGCTGATGGCCGTGGAGGGCATCTGATAGATGATCCTCGCCTGAACTCCTTTGAAGAAGCCCTGCAGGCCGCCCAGCCTGTACACCGTCCGAAAGGCATGGGCGAGGCCTGTGATATGTCTGTGGGCCCCTTGACCAGATGCCACGGAGCTGAGCGCTAGAGACTCCTGGGTGTTGAGCAGGGTCTTGCACACGTCTAGTGGCGTTGTGGCCGCGGCGGCGATAGCCCCGGCCAGAGCTCCGGACAACATGTGCGACGAGGGATTGTACTGTCTGTGGGGGTTGAGCAGCTCTTGGAGATACTCGTAGGTCATGAAGTGAAGCGCTTGGAAGGGCACGTTCATGGTCAGCTGCGTGGTGTAGCTGCGGTAGAACGCTGCGGTGCCTTCTTTGTGCCACACGGCACGAACACAGTCCAACACGCCGCGGTACGGCGAGTTATACATCTGCATGCGTTGCTTCACGACTGAAGTCCAGGAGAGTTGAAAACGAGTGCAAAGAGAGAAAAAGAAAATTAGATTTTTTTGTTCTCAGGTACAAGTGCTTCGTGAGTGCCACAGCATAAATGAGTGTCTTTTCTATCACTAAAACAGATTTAAAAATCAAGTTGATGTAAAACCAACGACAACAACGATCACATGTCACATTTTCTAGCAGGACTCCAATGAGGGAGTGTCTAACTAGTGACATGTTCCGCCAGCTGGAAACGGCACAGCTGTGGATTCAATGCCACCATGTGTATCTGGTCGTCAAATAAGGCTCTCACATTTCAATGCTTCTGGCTAGGAAACACAGCTCTCACCTTCAGCTGGATTCATGACGGCGTCGTGAAGAAGCGTGGCCACGCACCCGGCTGCTCCTGAAATGAACAGAACTCCAAAATAACTTCACGAGAAACAGTGACAACATTAGAGTGTCCAGTAGCATAAATGAAAACATACATGATAAGGCAGTTGATGTTGTTATTACACAGCTAGTCACATGCTCAAATATATATATAAAAAACAGCGCCACTCATAAGTTGCACAAGTTGATCCTTGAGAAATACTAATTCTGAGCGAGCAGAGACACCTAGTGGCCCATTGCTCAGTTAGAATGGGAACCAAACCCTGAAGAATGTTGTAAAATACTGGACCAACAGGAGGGGAAGCTGTCCCATGGCAGACAGGACTTACCCAGCCTCCCTCTACACTGCAAAAGAGGGAAGAGAGAGTCTGAAGAGCATGGAACAAGGGCAAGAACTGGCAATCAGAGGAAGAGTTCTAAATAATTTAGTGAGCAAATGGTCTCCATCACCATGACATGCAGGACTCGCACAACTATGGCCATTAAATTATGGTGCAAAAGCAAATAGGCTAATATAAGTATAGGGTGATAGGATTCTAATTTAAACATAAAAAAGTACATCGACACAACTCAGCACATACACACTTCTCGAAGAGCTAATACTGGTGATGTGCAGAGTTCAAGATGATCTTATCGTTTAATTCATATTTTTTTGGCCAAATTAACTCATCCATTTCAGCTTCAGTAAATTTATATTTAACTGTCTACTTGACCACTACATGTGACCTTGTGGTCGATAGTTTTGAACACGGCACTCTTACTTAAGTTTAACAATTGCTATTGAGAATTTTTGTAAATGGAGAACAGCGACTTCAAGTTAGAGCCTCTGAAACGGCTAGGTTTGGATATGAAAAGTGAGGTAGATGGTTCAATTCCAACGCAAATTGACTTAACTAATTGATTAGCTCATTTCGCCGCAGAAAAACATTTGAAGTCCTAAAAGGCTGGATTCTCAGAGGACAGACATATTAAGCCAAGAAGGCACACTAATCTCAATAGTGGTTTATGAAAAGAAGTCACACTGCGTGCACAACAGTTTGCTCTGTTTGGTACCATTAGCCAAATGGCTGTTAGCTCCAGGGTGGATGACATCACTTAGAGTCTTTTTAAGTTTCTCGTAGCTGGCGAAATAGAGGGCGTGGGCGGGTCCGGCACCAAGAGCAGTCGCGTTCAGCCCTCTCATTGGACGCATGACTCCTTCAGTGGCCACGATTCGTCGGAGGGCGTCCATCACATTGCGGTAGCGGGCGGCCGGGTCGGGTTGGAGGCTCTGCATTCTCGTCTGGCAAAGAGTTCGGAGACATAGTCATCAGGGATTTGCTCTAATTGAAACATGATACTTGTGTTCATCAGACAAATATATTTTCAAGGAAAGGTTGAAAATTCAGTAAAATTTTAACATTTATTTAGAATATTTTAAGGCCAACCAGACACGTAAACAACAAATTGGGATGAAAAACTACAACATTTTTTGCTGCTTATGGTCCAAAAACAGATGAAAAATTAGCTAGTTTGCTAGCAAGCCATGGTTATTTGTCAAAATGTTTGTGGGCTACATTAAATAACTAACCCATGTAAACAGGAGGTAGCTCTGCCATTTACTGATTACATATACAAATCTATTAGAACGCAGTATTTTCAGTAAAGTCAACAAGAAATTACAAATTAAAAACCATCCAGTATTCAATTCTGACTGGTGCATTGAGGCATATAGGCTGTTGTTGTTCATTGTGTGTACCGAGTCCATGTATGCTTCAATTGGAGGAAGTATAAAGTTAGAGTCCAGGACACAGTAAATAAGATCTGCAGGGCATTTCTTGTCTCCCCATAACCTACAACGTAGCTGAGAAAGGACGCCTTTCTAGAAAACAGCATGAAAAAGGCAATCGTTCCAGAATGGTCCAATATTACGGATCCAATGTGCTTGTGTATGTGATGTTGGAAAAAGCCTGAATACCAGCCTTTCAGCCGAATGGACAAACATCCGCCCACAGTGTGCATGTGCATGCAGCGGGATAGAATAAACACAGCCCAATAAGTGGTCTGTGCTGCGAGTCGACATGGTGGGCTTAGAAATGGAAAAATAAGCCCCTCAATTGCATGCAAGAACCTGTCCGTTAGTCATGGTGAGGCGTATGAGCTCCTGCTCCGGGACAAAAAAAAAAACTCCACTGCTGCTGAGTCACTCCACACTCATGCAATCAATACTTGAAAACATAAACAGCAGAATGAGGGCTGTGAATAAAGACCATAACCATAGTCGACCAGTCGACCTTAGTCGACATTTGTCATGCACAGCACAGGTTGACAAACACGGCAATATGTCTCAGTGCAGTGTTGTAAATAGCAATTTTTAAAAAACGACAGAAAATTTTTCTTCTGAAGCTCTAGATTTCAGTTTGTGTAACAGTATGTGATCTTTCCTTTGTAAAAGGTCCCCATGCATGTTTTGGACCACGATGGTCCCACATCTTACTGCAGTGGACAATGATGTCATGACTGGTCGAATTCATTCATTGATTATAGGCAACTACAAGTATAATCCCATTTTAAGATTTAAAGCGTCTAAAACCCTGTGGCAGGGCGGCTCTCAACAAACACACTTATGTAAATCCACATCTAATAACCAGGATTTAAGATAAGAAGAAGGTGGAAGAAGAACATCCTATAAACTGTAATTATACTTGAATCTCTTAAGATGGAAGCTTACAGTGCACCACTGGAAACAGGACGCAGACTATCAGGTTAGTGTTTGCTCTAGAAGGTCCTGAAATACCCTCAGTTTAAAGGCAACATGCCCAAATCTATGAACCATGTTGTACACTCAGAAGAGCTGTGTAAACATGCACCATCATCCAGGCTGCAGGTGGATCAGACATAGATGAGACAGTGTGACAAGGCCAGCTGCCTCTTCTCTGGGACTCTTGTGTCTCACTTTCTGACACTGTCCTGAGGAGTGTCACATGTGGGCTGAGATGACATGCATTTCAAGCACCAAACAATGTTGAATAACACGGGAGTCTGCAGTGTGTGTGTGACTCACACGTGATGAGAAGATCATCAGCACAGTTAGTTACGAAAAGACCCCGACACAATACAAGGATTGTGTTGGGTTGGATTCACTTCCTGGAACTTGAAGAGCTTGAAGGTTTTCTAACAGTCCCCAAATTCCACGTGGTTTAAAATGATGGTATGTGATGGATGTGACATTTCAGTGCATAATGCTGATAACTTGACGTGGCTAAATCACATTTCCAAGTAGAAGATTCGTGTTTACTAGTTAAGCTTTGGGAGAAATGAAACCACGACACCGCAGACTGTTTCCAATCTTAGATCATGACAGCCTCCTGGTAACTTCAAATAGCATGCTAACTAGTTAGCATTTGGCTAACTGACCTTGTCCTCTCAGTTGTCAGCGATGACGCGTGTTTAGGTTAGCATTTGGGTGCTAATATGCTAACAAACATGGTGGCCGCCGTTACGATTAAACGCTACGAAACAGAGGTCGTGTTATACACCATTATGACAAGCTTTCTCTGCCTGATGATACCTTGACACAGTCGACTGGGAACATGATGCAGTGCTCCATAATCCCGGCCACGGCTCCGGCCAACATGTGGGTGCTGGTGGAGGCTCCCTGTGGCAAACCCTCATAGTCCGGTTCATCGATGCAATCTTGAGCAGCAGCAGCAGAAGTGAACTCAACACTCTGCAGCTCGGCCTCGCTTCCGATCCGAGGAGACAGGCTTCCAACTATACTTTCCGAGACTCCCCAGAATCTGCCACCAAGCCATCGAACTTCTGCCCCGGCAGATGCACCAGCAACCCCGGGATCATTGCCTGTAGTCTCCGCTGTCATCCGACGCCTTCTCACAAACCCATCCGCTTCCATGAGAGACTGGGGGTTGTCAAAGTCTTGGTGCACGCGAGCGCGGCGTCGGTGGATGTTTTGGAGCGTGGAACTCTCACATTCCCATGGGACAGTCAGTCAGCAGCTCCTTCCCTGTCACAGCCACGCAGGAGCAGCAGCGACCGCGGCTGATGGATCCGGGCAGAGCCCCTCGAAAGGCCGCGGATCCAGAATCGATTCCGATTGGTCACACGAGCCCAAGCCTCCTTCTCCTATTGGCTACTTATCATGTCAATCAATATCGTCACACGCTAGGTCAAGTCTTTGCTCCTGGAGTTATAAAAGGTCAAACGCCAGTTTGACTAAACGTATCGGTGGATATAATCGAAAGATGAATCTGTGAACAGGGCTTGTTGTTTGTGGTCTATTTGTTTATTAGTTACTTATATTATGATAGTGTATTTATGAATTATTATTTTTGTTGTTGTTCATTTTTGCTCCATGTGCCAAAGCACTTTCCTGGTTAGTGGGATCCTCGCTGACCATGGCAATAAAGCTGATTCTGAATCTGATATACATGCACGCACTAGGGTAAAGAAGCAACTCAGCACTCCAATTTCACAAGTAATGCATTTGAACATGCAGGAACAATCAAACCACTTCTCTATGAGCAAGTCATTTTCTCTCTTTAATCACATTTTGCGTGAATGCATGTTACTTTTACAGTATGAACTGACCAGTCGTTTCAATGACTCTCCCCCCATACTTTCTCGCATCACGGCTTCTGTCCTATTGATATAATAATGAATGCCTACTGATCCATCCATTGCAACATAATGATCTATGGAGACTCCACGTTGTGGCTGGTCGTGATTATTCCTGGCAACCAGGCCGAACTGGTCTGTCCCAGAGGTGCAGACAAGCGACTTGAACGACGTATGGAACCGCACCAGCAGCTTCCTGGAGCAGTACTTCCTGGATTGTTGCACTTAGTATTCTTGGAATTGAAGCAGCCCAGGAATCTACAGGCCTCCTGGACACTTATCATGAATACTGGACTGCATTTATCGTCTACTCCACCAAAACTCACTTGGATCGAGCCTCTGACTCTTGGTTGAACACCATCGTCGACTACACTACCAACTTGGGCACAAACATTAACAAAGTTTGTGTAGGCGAAGAGCATTTTTATATGGCTTGAGCTCCTTGATCTATGGTTTTCAAAATAACTTGAGTATGCCAGGATCCTCGCACATGCTCACAAGTATTTTCTCTCAAGTCACTGTATTGAACTCTATGAAGGAAATGAAAGATGGTGAGAAGAGACAGATCCTTCCTCATCATCTTCAAGCTGAAGACCTTTCTAACCCTACTTACCCCAGCTAGAAAATGAAGTAATCGAGCTCTAGAGTGGCAATTTCATTACATAATTGAATTTTCCCATGATCGTCTGAGAGAGCCTTCACAGGATGGAGTGTTGAATTTCTGCAGACAAAGGGAAATGAAGTGTTAATTTCTGCTTACAAGAACAAAATCTCCGGTTTCTGATCGAATTATTCTTGACTGACTGTTGTCTGCAGATGTGTCTTCAAGGAAAACAGAGCAGTAGATCGTTCCTTCCGGCTGGAACTAATGCTTCCGTAATACGGTGAGGGAGTTGAGCCTGGAAACCCTAGATCACCTCTGCACCGCATTTCATTCCCTCAGCTAAGGGAGTGCCCTCGCTCCACAGGAGTTGTTTTACACCGGCTAAGCAGAAATTAAGCAAAAATTTACATTACGCAGAAAAGCTATGATTCTGATTCAGTTAAGAGACGCCTGCTGTTCTCATAATATCCCTCCAATCAGGAGACACCCCTCATGGTCCTCCAGACTGCTGCCTCTTGTACGGTTACTAATAAATGGCATGTTCAACAGCAGCACTAAGAGATGAGAGGTCATCTTAAAGCTCTTAGCTAGAAGCTTATTATGGGATGGCATGGCAAATATATATATATATATATATATATATATATATATATATATATATATATATATATATATATATACATATATATATATATATATATATATATATATATATATATCTATATATATATATATATATATAATCGTATCAAAAATAACTTCAATGAGTCAGCTGCCATGAACACCCACTCACAGCAGGGGAGTAACTAAATAAGATCATCAGTTAACCCCCCGGCAAATTGTAAATGAAGTTAATCCAAAACTAATAGCAACAGAAATGCATGCAAACACAACATAAACTCCATTGTAGCACACACAAGAGGTCGTTGAATGTGCCCTTGGGTAATTGTACACTTAAGTGAAACATAGCAAAAACATTTCTAGCAAAAGCAGTTATGGATTGAAATACATATTTAATAAATGAGCTATCAATCGAATAACACTGGTAACCACGAGGCACCGCTCCACAGGTTGCTGGTGACTTAGTAAGCAGGAATCTGGTGCAACGATACCAGGTTCTGTCTTCAGGCCAGTCCCACATAAGATCAGCACAAACATGTGGTCACCAAAAAGCCACTGTTTATTTTTTTCCACATGACATTTCTTCACTGTTTCTGATAACACATTTTGGAACAGAATAGACTGTTGCCAGAAGATCCATTGCGTACAACTAGTGTAAAAGTAAGAAGGAAATCGTTTTCTTATTCATCAAAATTGGCAGCATAATTTTCAAACCCATGTTCCGGTCAGGATTGCTCTAAATAGGAAAAGACGCTTAAAGAGGAAGACGCTCTTCTTTATTTACCGCGGTACCAAAACGCTCACATTGACCAACCGCGCCATCTTGTGGATGAAAAGAAAAAGACTGTGTTTTCAATGTAACTTTTCCGAGTCTCATGCTCTCATGAGTCTCAACACCGAGTCCTGGAAGCTTAACCTGAACAATGTATAGCAGGTGCTATTCTCAGAAACTAGAGGATTCATTGTTTCAGGTTCTGTCCAACAGAACCAGTAGGCGGTTCCTGTTGGACCTGTCGGACCACCGTGGTTCCGGCGAACTACTAGACTTGTTCCAGATCCGGTCATGGCTGCAGCTGTTTGGATCCGTCGATGTCAGAGAGCCTCACCACTGGCCGGTTGCAGAGCCAAGCACAGCGGTTTGAAGACCCAGTATGACGCGCTGGTCATCGGTGGAGGTGAGAGACGACAGAAAGTTGAAGGAAAGTTCATGCAACTGATTTCAGTTCGGAGAACTTCCCTGCGAGCTTTGCCTGCAAGCAACACTCGCCGAGCAACAACAGTTTGGTCGGTTTGGTACCGTACCGTACGTTTCCCATGATGAATAAACTCGCATTTGATAAAACGGTAAACGAGAATGAGAAATAACGCCGTCTGTCAATGTTTGTTTCAATGATTGAAAGGTGTTGAAACGAGGTTCTACTTTAACTACTTTTCCTAGCTGAAAAAATATGGTCGTATTGCACTATAAATATATATATATATATATATTATGTAAGCCATAAATTTACAGACATATACATACATATACACTATATATATGTATATGTGTATACTATAATAAATATGTATAAACGATACGTGTTTACATACAGTTTTAAACACTGCCACTTATTATTGTCTAAATATTACTGAAAAGCTGCTATGTTTCTGAAAAACATAGGCTCTTGTGTTGAGAAAAAACATATTTGTTTTGAAGTTATTAAGTTAGTTAATGTCTTGAAGTTCCAAGAAGTGATTCTCAAATGTGACCTGATCAGGTTGCTGAAGTGTATGAAAATAACTTGACCCAGCCTATTGCTTTCAATTTTAATATCAAGCTTGCTTTCACTTTATCATGCTGCTGCATCGTGAGTAATGTTTACCCAAACGACAGCTCACATTTAGAATAAAAATGAAGCCTTGTGGTTCAATATCCCAATAGACGCCTATTGCATGAAATGGTCTTTGAATGGAATTAGCTGCAGGTTATCAGGGTTTTTTTTCATCTGATACACATTTGTCCCTCACAACCTCTGAAAAACTGCAGTATCGTTCAAAGATAGACTCAACATTCTTGTTTAAATGTCACGCTGGCCCTGAGGCTGAACTCACTTGAAATTCCCTTTTCTTTTCTTGCAGGTCACAATGGACTGATCGCTGTGAGTTTTTTCTATTCAAATCCATGAGATTAATCCAGCAGGTCAAAGGTTGTGTTTCTATTTTGGCTTTTAAGGCGGCCTATCTTCAGAAAGGAGGGGTGAAGACCGCTGTGCTGGAGCGCAGACATGTGCTCGGAGGAGCTGCCGTGTCAGAGGAGATCATCCCTGGTACCATGACCTGTTTCACAAATCATTGATGGCCCAAGTTAAACATTAGCAGCAGCCATTTAGCAACAGGAAGACAAACAAAGCATGCTTGCTGACTTTCACGCCTACATGTCTTCTGCATGTTGGAGCCATATATATATAAATTTAACAACAACGCTTTGGTTTACAGGTTTCCACTTCTCCAGGTGTTCCTATCTGCTCAGTTTGTTGCGCCCCCACATATACTCCGACCTGGAGCTAAAGGTACTGACACACAAGAATTTGAAATGGGGCCTCACTTGCTTCGTAACACATGTCTGGACTTTAAACGCTGTGCTTCACGAGACTGTTACTGTGGGCAGAAACATGGGCTGAAGGTGTACATGAGGGACCCTCATTCTTTTACACCCATGCTGGAGGACGGGGTCGGAGGTCGCCCGCCCAGATCTCTCACTCTGGGTTCTAATCTTGCCAGAAACCAGCGAGAGATCAGCAAGTTTTCTGAAAAGGATGCCAAGGTGATGCTGTGATTATGTGGAGTAGATGAAATGAAAAATAAAACTACACCACTTGTGTGTCAACAGGCATACGCAGGCTTTATTTCCCATATTGACAAACTGGGTGAAGCTATTCACCCACTACTGGATGCTCCAGCGGTGGACATCCAGGGCCTAACATCTGGATCCCTGAGGAAGCAATTGACGGCTGCTAAATCACTGAAGGCTTTACTTAAATGTGGTTCGTGCATATATATATAAACATGATACGATTTATTAACCCGAGGCACTTACTGTCTGTTGTGATCCTAAAGGAATGAAACTTGGCAAAAACATTCCAGACATGTATGAGATCGTAACAGCACCCATTACAAAGGTGTGTGGCTATCAGCATCCCTCAATGAAACCGGGCAACATTCAGGCCGTATTTTTCACCTTTTTAAGATCCTCAATCGATGGTTTGAGTCAGAACCGCTGAAGGCGATGCTCGCCACAGACGCGGTGATCGGGGCCATGATCAGTCCCAGCAACCCTGGAAGCGGGTGAGCAGCAGTTCATGCATGATTGTTGTGACTTGCTGTCTCCAAAAATACAAGCTCTGTTCAAAACTGTTGCAGGTATGTCCTGCTCCATCATGTGATGGGCGAGTTGGAGAAGGAAAAAGGAGCGTGGGGATATGTTGAAGGAGGGATGGGAGGTGTGTCCAAGGCGATAGCGAGCGCTGCTCGGTCCTACGGTGCGGACGTCTTCACAGAGAAGGTAAGTGTCCTGCTGTTGTTGCTTTGCTCCCTGACATCTGCTGTACTCAAGTCAGCAATTTAATGAATGAATCTGTACTAGGTGTACACTGAAACACACTCTCATTCCCATCAGTTTTTAGTCAGTTTTAGTATTATGGAGGGATATCTCTGCCATTGAGATTTGAATACAAAGTACCAAATTGAATTTGAAAAAAAAAAAAAATTATATATATATATATATATATATATAGTCTGAAAAATTATGTTTTGATGCCCTATTTTTAAGGTTTTGATTACGAAAAAAAAGTAGCGTGAAAATATTTCTATTATTATTATAAATGCAATTTGAGACCGAAAAAAAACTTTCTTTGTGTTAATATTAATTTTCATGCGGTATTGAAAACTTACAATACAATGTAAAACTTTTTTTTTTCGTATTCAAACTTTAATAACAGGGCATCAAAACATCATTCTTCGGAATGATTTTTTTTTTTCAAATTCAATTTTGTTCTTTGTATTCAAATAGTTTTTTCTTTTCAAATCTCAATGGCAGAGATATCCCTCCATATTTTAGGATGGTGGGAGGAAATCAGAGTGGTTGACGGAAACCAGCACAAGCTCAGGAACAACGTCATGAATTAAAATCTGTAGTTGGCAGGCAATTTATATCTGACTCGGAGCAGTAACACACATCTGCAGCACTAAAGTATCCGGTTGAAACTCTGACTCAGGGTGAGCCTGGGCCCTTTCCTGTGTGCGTGCGTGTGCTACTTTTTTACAAAGTTAGAAACAAGCATGGGTTATTTGCCAAACCAAGGGAAAACGTCCCTTCTGCTCATTGCAAAAAAAATTAAACACCTGAAGTTATAAATGATCTCTAATTTTGAACTCGAATCAAAGTCCCCGTATGTTAACAAACATGTTTGTAT
Source organism: Synchiropus splendidus (assembly GCF_027744825.2). NCBI lineage: Eukaryota > Metazoa > Chordata > Actinopteri > Syngnathiformes > Callionymidae > Synchiropus > Synchiropus splendidus. The sequence goes on along the minus strand of NC_071342.1, from coordinate 11,245,551 downwards.
GTGTGTCTGACAGGAGGTTGAACAAGTCCTGGTGGGCTCGGACGGTGCTGCCCGGGGGGTAGTACTGAAAGACGGGACTGAGATACACAGCAAAATAGTCCTTTCGAATGCTACACCTTATCTTACCTTCAAGAATCTGATGCCTCAGGTAATGAAGAACAAAGTCACCGTGCAAAACAAGGATGCTTGAACTTCCTCCTCTGGCTGCAGGGTGTTCTTCCTCCAGAGTTCTCCAAAGCCATTGACCAAATAGATTACACCTCACCTGTCACCAAGATCAACGGTAAGCACTGGAGATGCGCTCAGTGTTTAGGAAAGGGAAGGCCCTATGGCGGTATGTTGAACTTTGCCCCCGTGTTTTTAGGTTCAAGTTGATAAACTCTTAATTCTGTCCTTCACTCAAGGTCACCACATCAGTGACTCGTAATCAAAAACTGACACAGCCTCAAGAAGGAGGTGCTACTGTGCCCTTCTATTTTAGGAATCGTGGGAAAGTCCTCAATTGCTTTAAACTGACGCCATATTGTCGAACTAACCTGCAAGAAACAACATGTCCCGAACGTTTTGAGGTTTCACAATTGATAAATCTGATCTTAACTGTAATATTTGGCACCAGAACAATCAAATCAGAGTTAAATGGTTTTGGTGATGACATCAAACAGTGGTACGCCTGGAAGTGGTGCACTGCCAAAATGTCCCCGGTGAAAGCATGTTTATATGCGATTAATCTGCATTGTTTGTCTCTAATGAATTAATAGAAATAAACTTGTCCCAGCTTTAATGTTAATACAAATAAAATTACTTTTAATCAACTATATGACAATGGCAAATGAATTCCTTCCGAGCACCACATGAACAGTCAACATTGTAAATGTCTCATCACTGATTGTAAATTTGACGTCAGAATCATTGTCGGACTTTGGCTTTATAACTTCTTTATTGTTTGTCACCCCTGAGAAAGCTAAACAGAATATTATGTTTTATTGCCCCGCACAAAAGCCATGAAAGAATCTGTCACCAAGAAGCCTGTTATTTAACATTATTCATGATTATATGGCACTCAGTGGCAGTAGACAAGCTTCCAAACTTCCTGGCGGCTCCCACCCCTGATGGCAAACCTGGACCCCATCACCAGTGCTCCATTCATCTCAACTGTGAGAGTGTGGAGGTGCTGACAAGCGCCTACCATGATGCTGTGAACGGACGTCCTTCGACGAGGTACGCGCTTTCCTCTTTGAGTTTGACTTTAAGGTAAGGACTGGTCAATAGAGACGTTTCAAGGGTTTTTCGATGCATTAAGCTGCAGCAAAAGTTACGCGACAGAGTTGTTGTTTTTTATGTTCAACTAAAATAGTGTGCTGTTTTTTTTCCCATTTTCTTCGAATTTGATGTTTTTTTTTGGTCCAAACTTTGAAGAAGTGTGTGATAACAGGACATTCGTCTTTATTTCTTTGTCACTAACATGTTGTGTCTACAGGCCGATGCTGGAGGCGACCATCCCCTCTGCATTAGACCCAACTTTGGCGCCCCCTGGCTGCCATGTGGTGCTGCTGTTCACTCAGTTTACTCCTTACCACATTGAGGGCCGGGAATGGACTGAACAGGACAAGCAAGCGTATGCAGATAATGGTGAATAGACGAGCGGGAAAGAATGAGTGACAGTCAACCATCTGTAACAGCAATTCCTATTTTGGTGCTTATCACCAGTGTTCGACTGGGTGGAGAGATATGCGCCTGGATTCAAAAAGTCAGTGGTAGGCAGGGACATCTTGACCCCACCTGACCTGGAGAGGATTTTCGGACTCACTGGAGGGGTAAATACAGCACACATTATGAAAATAACTGGATGATATCCTGAAATGTTCAAAGAAAATGAAGCCTTACATATTCCTTAGCTGCAAGTGGGAATATTATCTAACATATTTATCTGTTATCTCAGTGTGTGGTCAAATACAAAGGTCAAATATGCAAAATGATGACTTCAGTGTGCAGAGGGAATGAAGGACTTGAACTTTGGGAAACAAGTGGAGCCTCCGGAAGATAAAATGGCACAACATGAGCTCATAATTGCAAAGAAAATGGTGATTCCAGTTTGGCACACATTGCAGTTAAAGGGACTTTTTTTTCAGAACATCTTCCATGGGTCGATGTCTTTGGACCAGCTCTACCTGGCACGGCCGCTGCCCTCCATATCCGACTACCGCACGCCCATCGCCGGCCTTTATCTGTGTGGCAGTGGCTGCCATCCAGGTTCGGTTTGGAGTTTATGATGTCAAAGTTCAATACTAAAATGAAGGTGGCTGGTTCCAACTTTCGATGGCCTACATTTTCTATTCTTCAGGTGGCGGTGTAATGGGATCGCCTGGCTGGAATGCAGCCCTGACTGCGATGGCTGACCTGAAAAGTCTCAGGAGATAAATCTGTCATTGCTTTCTGAACTGACTTGAGCACTCCACCTTTACACTGCGGCAGAACAAGACAGCTTTAATACTGTTAGGATTTATCATCATGTTTGTCACAAATGAAATGAATTCAATTAAAATATTAGCAGAAGTAATATTAAAGGGTCTTCAGCATACAAATCTCACACATCAATAGAGTAGCTTTGCATACTTTATAAAATGTTGACTGCCATGGTGTAAACACTAAAACATTGAAAAAGAAACAAGGACTACAAAAATAAGTGATGAACTGTGTCTGGATGAGGAATGAGAACTTTTTATTATCATTATTATGATTATAGATCTGTTGTGATTTTTTTTATCGATGTAGACATTTACTTTCTAATGTTGTACAACACAATGAAATAAATATGATATAATGAAATATTTTGACATCATGTTATGAAGCTGAAAAATGAAGCTGAAAAACACAAAACCACATACTCCGTATGAAACAAATCCTCAGGTCTGTTGCAACATCTGCCTTGTGGATCTTTTATTGGAGGTGACTGATTGTCAGGTCAGTCTCAGATGTTTGTTGTTTCTAGTAATTTACAGTCTGAAATTCTGTCTGACTGAATGTGATATTATCGATTATCATCAATGATAGACCCCTCACTGTCTGTCAAACACTCCAGTCTATAATGAAGCCAGGAGTCTATAAACCAACAATGCTAATTTGTACTTCGATCGTTTTTTGAGTAAGTTTTCTGGTGCCACATTTTTGCTGTATCCTGTTCTTTAACTGTGCTGGTAACATTAAAACTTTACTCTTGTTTAGTATTCCTGAATTTACAGTGTAGTTTCTCAGTTTAACATTTATATTAAGGCTTCACTTTCGAGTGAATATTATTACATGGTTTCACCCGACTTGAGATTTCAGCTTGACAGTGATGAGCCTCACAAAATTTAGCAAGGTTATGACCAGCTAAAATGAGATTTCACGGTGGATCACTAACTTCAACTGTGAAGTGGGGATCAGAGTGATCAAAATTTTAACTATGCCGCAACGTTTTGAGTTGTGTGTCCATTTGACACAACGAGACGGTGAACAGAACTATTCTGGAACTTAAACCTATTGTGATGTTTTAGTAATAATGACTCCTCATACTATTAGCATGTAATAACTTTGCATGAATGAATAAATGTGAGTGGTACTGTAACATGCATTGTATTTGTCTACCACTAAAATAAACATCTGTCAAAGGAACAACAAAAGCAAACAATGTGCAATGTTCTTTATTGTAAACTTTTACAATGTTTTTTTTTTGCATCTTTCAAATCCCAGATGTGACTTCTGCACATTTATTTTTCAATATCACAGACTTTGTAACTGGCATTTTTTCATAAAAACTCAAAATGAACGACTAATGTTTTAGTTTACGTTTTAGGTCCTTTGGCTGCTACTTGACTGGGTCTGTGATTTAAAAAAAAATATCTACCTGCATCCTATTTCAGTGAATAAACCAAATATAATAACTGTAAAATAAATCAAATGGTATATTGAGCCTATGACTGGATGACAATCGTGTACTGTACCTTTAAGACGTCGCTCAGGGAAGGTCCGACGTCGCTGTCTCACGCTCAGGAAGTAGAAACCACCTAGAGACTCCCGCAGATTCGTCACCAACTGTCTCCGCTCGTTGTGACTTAAATAATACTTTTCCCAAAATTTTGTAGGTTCTTTCAGGACGATAATGCTGGATGGTTGCGCTCATGAAATTCACCCGAAACATTTGTCGTCTGCTGGGACTCGGAGGGAGCGGTGAGTCGAGATTCGCCCCACTTCTCCAAACTTCCTAAAAGTGAAAAACGACAGCTCCCGGGCGATTTGCTGCAGCAAACATCAATGTGTCGCCGTTAGAATCGCGCTAGTACGACTCGTTTTGTTTGAACTGCAGTCTGAGACAACGAAAGGTCCTAGTTACAGCCTGCAGGTTTGCAGCTCAAGTTTGGCGCAGTCGATGCCATAAAGCAGTTCATGAAGAGCAAGCGTCAACTGCACGGGATTTACACCGAGCGCTCACTGAGCCGAGGTTTCCTCGCTGTGCGGGAAGCTTGCGGATCTGCCACACTGTCGCCCAGAGGGAAATATTTACACAACAGCTTCTCAGTCACATCGGCATGTCACTAAAACCACACAATGTTTAATCCTATTCTTCTGTCTCTGTAAATACGGATGAGCAAAGTGTAACTCATTGTCGCAACCAGCTCATGTCAGAATTGCCTTATGAGCGAGTGAGTGTTAAGTTAACTTAGGCGCTACTTTTACACTGCCTGAGGTTAGTGTTTTGATGGGAGTATATAATAATTCCGGGCGACGTCTCCTCAAAACCTCATTATTTGCACGACACTTTACCTAACTTTAGAGGTACGGTGTTGATTCACCTTTATATGTCGATTCATCGACATATAAAGGTGCCACATAAGAGTATGCTAAGTACTATTTTTGTTATTATTATTACTTGGATCATCTGCTGTTACCCACATGACAAACTGCAGGAAGTGTGAATCAAACTACTTCAAGTAAACCGAGTGTTGTTCCCGTTTTTCCTTGAGCAGAGGTTTACTTTTTGGTAAAGTTATTAGCTCCAGTTCTTCTTTTGTGTGCCTATTTTTTTTGTCTGATCAGTCATAACTGACTCACCCTTGCAGTTGCAATATGAATTTCTGTTACGAAAAAAGGACATCAGGTTTGTTTATCTACTCTGTATCGCTTGTGATTCATCATATTGTGGTCAAGTTTTGGTTTCCAAGTGAAGCAAGAAAACAAACTATGAACTTGGTTTCTATTCTCTCTTAAAACACATAACTTCCATTTTACAGTATAGGCTGCAGTCTAGACACAATTGATACTGCTTTTTTTGTGCGTGCCCTGTCTTGTTTCTCTTGCTAAAGACAGCTGGTTGTATAAGCTCCACTTTATGAGACCCATACATCCCGCTAAAGTCACTCACCAAAGGCATTTGAAAATTTGTAGTATATTGTGGGAGCTACAATGTTTCCTTATTTGCAAGACGTCTACAAATATGCGGCTGCTTTTTAAAAATGTGACCATTTTTTAGTTTAACATAAAGTTCCCGAACATTATTTTAATTTCCTAAACTATGTTTATACTATTTCATTATTGTATACTTCATTCTGGCATCAGAGTTTTGATCTGAAATTCCTGAAAGACAGGTGCCTACATGGCCCGTCAGTCCTTGTTCTGCAGATGCAAGAGAGCTGCAGCTTGAGTCATGGATCAAGTATTTGAAATGGTATTTGTCACTGCTCAGGAAGTCTTCGCCAAACCAATGAAAGTTTGACACCTGCTGATGTTTGTTTTTCCTTGTTCAGGTCTGTCAGTTTGTTATCCATATTCTTGACATCTTATTTTAGATACTCGGTTACGCATTCCTTTCCACCTTATCAAGAATTTCTCTACATTGTTCATGGGTACTTGAACCATGACATCATTCTTGCAGTTGCCGCTTTTTTGAGTTCATCTTTTTAAAGGCTCTTAAAGAGGTGTCTTGTTCTTTTTCAGTAGTTTGGGCTTAAATCTAGACTATATATAAATATATGAGAAATTAAGAAGTAGTCTCCTGTGCTTTTATATATAATTCATCTGAGTTTTCTTTAGGTAACTGTTGTGTTTGGTTATACTTTAGATTAGGGAACATGTATTACCATAGATAAACTACTTATTCATATGTGTATTAGCCACACACTAGCATGTTGTTAAGCCAGACTTTATTTTGCCTTGGCTTGGTCAGGAAACATTCACGCTAAACATCATCCTAATTACCAACACTAAATGTATAAAACTAATGTTTGCATGTAATTATCTTATTAATTGTTGATCAGTGTAAAGTGTTTTCTTATGTGTAATATTAACTTCAAAACTTTGACACCACTATTGTGTAGCAGTTCTTGTAGAAAGACATTTTGTTGAAACTAAACCACAGTGTACTTGCAGTCAATAAAAATGTCAATAAAAAAAGTTTTTATGTGGTGGACAGTTAAGAATGATTTCAAAGAAAGAGAATCTTATCAAAGAAAGATTTAAGATTAAGCTTTTTTCCGTCTTGCAATTAGGTGTTTACTTCCTTTTTTGTTGAGTGTTGCGTATAACAAGTGTCACTTTGAGAGAAGCAAAACTGTCTATTACAGGAAGTCCATTGGATGTCAAGGGAGAGTTTTTAATTTTTGATTTTTCCAAAACCACAATGTCTTGGTCACAAAACCTGATGCTCTAGAGCAAGTTCCCTGGAATTATGTGACTTTACTTTAGGTTCAGAGGTACCGCGTTGTAAGCTTTTATTTCCTCAACAGGCCCTCTAGTCCAGCAGAACGACGAAAAGATGGACTGTGTTACCGCGACCTCTGACCCCAGCGACGATGCCCTTTTGTCACAGGTAAACAACCGCATGTCGTACTGACAGGTCACACCAGCATTCAAGAGCGGTGTCACAATATCCATGATGTTTGTTCAGCAAGTGTTCAACGGAGAGGAGGACCTGAGTGAAGAGGAGAAGGTCAAACGCAGAACAGAGCGCCGTAAAGCCAAAAGGAAAGTGAGTCCGAAAGCCTACACCTCTTTTCAGCGTCACATTTGAGGGATTTTGGCCATTTGCTAATGTGTGTTTGGAAACTTTCCAGCGGCGTAGAAAGCGAAAGAAGCAGGTGAAGTCAAACGAGAGTCCCGAACAGGTATGTCATGTATACTGTATAATCGACTCTGAAGAGGTCCAGAGGAAGTTAACATGTGCTTGCATGCATGCATCACAGCCTGTAGAAGATTGTTCGGAGGATTGAGTGTGTTTGTGTATAGTCTTTCAACCCCCCCAAAATAGAATAAACATGTACTGATCTAGTTGATTAGTTGAGAAAACTGATAATTAAAAAAGAAGCGCCGAATGACTGAGATGTTGGCTTTTGTGTGGAACCTGGATTTATAAATGCACTGTCATTGTGACTGGCTGAGCTTTTAACATGCTGTTTCACTTAAGGATGAGGACGACGGAGGGGCGGAGTCTGAGCTAGAAGACAGTGAGTCAGAAGTGGAAGGTAATGTGGAAGTGGACAAAGAGAAAGAGGAGAAAAAGGAGTCCAATGTGGATGCATCGCTCAAGACCTCTCCAGTAATGTCGTCTCCTAAAGAGATGAGCACATCTACTGAAGAGGTGCAAACCCCTGCAGATGCATGGCTATATGTCTGAGGTGTTAATGTCAGGTGTGTCGCTGCAGGAGCCAGAGTGGGATGTGAGCAGTGCCTTCTTTGCAAATGCTGCTAGTCATATCAAACCCAAAGGATCATGCCGCAAGTCCAAAGAGAACAAGGAAAATGAAGGTCGGAGAGAGGTGAGTCGGAATCAAAGCAGCGGCAGGCGAGTGAAGTTCAAACCTCAAAGGAGTAAGCTGCTCGACTTATTGGCAGATTTCATATCTGTTTAAATAACTAGGCACTGTGTAACTTGGTCCTGTTAAATAAAAGTTTTTGGGCCGAAATTAAAGCGTTAAACTGTTGCAGCTTTTTACGAATGAAAACCAAGTCTATCACGCTTCACATGGAATTGCTGTGATGACTCACTCCGTCTGTGACAGCTGGGTTTTTCTGTGAAGAGAAATCACTTCCATCATGTTTGTCCCTCACTCGGGCCGCATGCTGAAAGTGTTATTTTTTTGCCGGTGGGAATTGTATTAAAAGGGAGCCACTGTCATAATATTTATGCGCTCTTATCCTGGTGGGAGCAGATTGTTCCTCTGGGTAGTCCAAAGTCTGTTTGCTGGACTGCGCTGTGGGAAGACCACTTGAACAGTCCCTGATGTGAACGTGTGTATGTTGACCTACTTTACCTGACACTTAAAAATGAAACAGGATACTGATATGAGTACGGAGTCTTCTAATGTCTTCAGTTGATGTTAGCCTCTAACTTCTGTGAATGACTTTTAAACGCACTCTGATTTAAAGTGAGGTGTTTAGATACTGGTATATTTCTCCACTCGTACTCTAATGTGTGCTTTAGGTTTGTTTGTAGTGGTGACTTTTTAATTCCCACAATATCCGGACTACAAGCCACTACTTATGTTTCCTTAAAATCAGTTGTTTTTTAAAGATCTTTCAAATGGAAATGGGGAAAAGCAAACTTTTTTCACCTGTGGATATCAGTAATTACAAATTAAAGAACCAAAATAGCTGGGCTAATTGCTTCCGCTGATTTGTCTGTCTGTAAACAAAGTTTGGACGGATTTTAATGAAGTTTACAGGAAATATGTGAACAAGGAACAAATGACTCAATTTTTGGAACGATCCAGGTCACCGTCTGGATTTTTCAAAAGGATTTTTTAGCAGTGGGAGATAGTTTTGGGGGTGGACTGAAGTTTGTTCCTGTATACTTCAGCAACATTTGAAGATATGATCTGTGTTGTATTTTGACATTCAAGATGTTGATTGTCGTTCTCTGCGAACATGTTTGACAGGACAATGAAACAACTTGCGATGGGCTGATAGGGTCTCATGACACAGCATTGAAGCCACAGCGTCCTTATTTTCAGAGCCCACCAGATGGAACAATTTGCACTAGAATAACAAATTCAATGAAAACTCACATTATTTCTAAACCACGTGTTTCATAGTACCTCATCTACCCATCACTACAAGTGACATTTCTGCTATGCAAGCACTGTTCTATTATGGTGACGCCAATGTTGGCAACAAGGTAAAATGGTAAAGTCCACATCAACAAACTTCGAGCAGAACTCATGTCTAACCTTTGTCAGTAACGTAACTCTATGAAGTGACTGCCCCAGTGAGTTTAGTGTATCATCATCCTTGTACAACAATGTAAACAACATTTTATCATTTGCATAATATTTTGGCCGACATATTTACGAGACGAAACAGAATTAGGTTTGGAATTTCTGGTGTTTGGTTTGCTACTAGTGTCTTATTAAATTCCCATCCCTGTGTCATGGTCACGGCTGAACACCAGTGTGGTGAGACGATAATGGACTCAATGTAAATTTGGGCGTTGTTTCCGCTTTCTCTTCCTGAAACACATGTAGCAGGTAAACAATTGAGATTTTTGTTTCAGACTAATGGAGTCGACACCACTAAGAAGAGTGCATCACTAACAGGTAAAGATTCAATCTAAGGTTTAGACTAATAACAAGCTTTCTTCTTTTAAACTCCTATTTTCACCTTTATCTCCAGAGAAAGGAATCAAACTAGTGCAGGAGGGTCAATACTCACAAGCTGTTAGCATGTTTACAGAAGCCATCAAATGTGACCCAAAAGACTACAGGTATCTTGCTTCATGGCTAACAGTAGAAGATACGCAGTGATGATGCCAGTGGTAATGTTTGGTTCCCTCTGATAGGTTCTTCGGGAATCGCTCTTACTGCTATTACTGCTTGGAGCAGTACCCTCAGGCCCTGGCTGATGCCGAGCGCTCCATTCAGCTTGCCCCCGACTGGCCCAAAGGACACTTCCGTAGAGGCAGCGCTCTCATGGGCATGAAGGTGAGCAGGTCTAGCACACATGTTATGAATCTTCTGAGAGCTTCATGCGTCTGTGTGCTCGTGCTCTGCAGCGGTACAGTGAGGCCGAAAAAGCCATGGAGCAGGTGCTGAAACTGGACCGAGACTGTGAGGAAGCCGTGAACGACCTTTTTAACTGTAAAGTGTTGCAATTAATGGTGGGTCTATTGACAATATTGAAGCTGTGTAACCTCTGTGGTAACCCATTGTCCTGCTTGAACACCAGGAGCTGGGTTTTGAGGAGATGCAGAGTGTACTACTGTTGGAAAAACTCCAGACTGTGCAGGCTGTTTTGGCATCTGGTTCTGACGCTGCGAGGGGTACGATCACATGCTTCCATCTCTAACTGAAGACTGACCCACTTGTTCTGAAACAGAAATAACATTATACTTCTGCACAAATGTGTTAAGTCGAAGGGCTTTTTTTGTTTTCCAGCTGGCAGCCAAGATCACTCTGTTATACAACCTGGGTATGTGTGAATCCTCTATCTGATTCTGACTTGATAAGCAACATTTCCTGATGAACAAGATCAGTTTCACTGTTTAAACCCTCACACAATGGCCTTTTGAACATTGAAAAGTCTAATCTGTGAGACACTGTAACCTTTCTGTCTGTCCTTCTTTCAGAAGCCCGTGTCCTTCACTCTGGGTGGGGAACGTGACAACTGAACTAACTGACAAACACCTGAGGGACCTTTTTGGAATGTAAATATTTGACTCAGCCTTCTATAAAGACAATTAGAATAGCTGTCGCAGACTCTCTCTGTCTCTGACGATGCCAGCGCATAAAAAAATAACAGAATATCTACATTCACTTTTGAGGTCGGCAAGCTTCAGTCACACTCAGACAAATCTGACATTGTTTCACGCTTCATCTTCATCAACCTTTTGCAAACTGCATTGTCTAGGTCAGACCAGGGCGTTGCCAAATGTTATAGAGATCTAGTTGCCGAAAGTGTTTAAGGGAGGCAAGTATATGTTTACAGGCAGCATTGTTCCTCTAGAATTGTACTGGGCCTGTGACGGCATATTAGCACAGTCTGAGTCGGAAGTTTGAAAGTTTGAAATATACAGTAGATACAGCAATGACATAAGTATCAATGAAATCAGTGATCTTTACAGTGACATTCTTTTTGCTGCAAATATATTTCAAAGAAAATCAAATGCACACAAGTAAGACTTGTGTTTTTCTGGTATTCTGAAAAGAACACTGTATTTCATTGTATTATTTGAATCTTTCCAGGAGTCAATTGCACAAATATTAATACAACCTTAAGAAAACAGTTGAGCTCTTTGTGAAGTAAACGTGTTAGTGTGTGAAACTGTCCTCTCCTCTCGACTGAGACGGTGAGGTCTGTCCTCATTTGTCTGCTTTATATTGCAGGTATGGTGAGATCGAGAGCATTCGTGTGCTGCATGAGAGATTCTGTGCCTTCGTCAACTTTAAGAACGCAAACATGGCCACTCGCGCCATGGAGAAATTGAACGTGAGTGCTTGTCCGTTCCGCCAAAGACCCCCCCCTCCAAAGATAGCTATTCAAGTACACTCACACACACTTGTATTGCTACATTTGTGGGGAGCTCCCATTGACTTTCATGCATTCCCCAGCCTCTCACTCTAAACCTAAAACAAATTGCTAATCTTAACCAGGACTTTGAACCAAACTTAAACCTAATTATAGTGACCCAGTTATTTTGAAGTTTTAATCATCAAAATCAGGCTTCACCTTGTAGGGACTGGCCAAAATGTCCTCACAAGTAGGAGTGTTTCCAGACGTTGGTCCTCACAAGTAAAGCTAAACCAGGTACACACACACTCGCACAAAATACTCAACTTCACTGTCGGTTGGGAGACTCCTAAGGCTGTAGTTCTGTTGAGTTGTGTTGTCTTGAGCTGATCCAATTCGAGGCAGAACTATGATTAGTTTGTGGTCAGGATGTGAATTTGCGCCTAGAGTGTTGCAGTTAGGAGCTCGATCATCTATGAGGTTGTCGATCATCTTGGAGCAGAGCCAGTGCTTCTCCACATTAAGTGAAGCCAGTTAAGTGTTTGTGACCTCTGATGAAGAGCTGCCAGAGGAGGGGCAGCAAATCCTCTTTGCTACATTGCTGCCCCTGCGACCTGATCTCGGGTAGTTGGATGAGACATGAAAAATCTTTGACATGTGACTTGACAAAATGAAATTCTCTTCTTTCATAGGGTTATTGTATTGAAAACACAAGACTTGTGGTGCGTTATCCGGACCGCCGCACTCAGAAAGTTCTCCCTATTCCTCTTAAGACGTGTCTCCCTGTCATGCAGCAGACAGGTGCAATTGCTGGGTAAGAAACCTAATGCCTTCCACCCACCTGTAGTTTTTGCTCCAATAACCCATAACTGTATCCATCTCTTCCCAGACCTAGACGGCGAGGTCCTGTCAACGGAGATGAGTGTTACTTCTGGAGAACCACCGGCTGCCATTTCGGGGACAAGTGTCGCTACAAACACATTCCTGATCAAAAAGGCAAAGACAGGAAGCCGTGGCTCCCGTAGACCACCTTCATTTCTGCAGTGTAAAGGAAACAAGGATGCACAGACTCAGGAACTAAGTGGACCAGGTTCAGTGGGCTTAAAAAGTATTTAAACCTGAAGCGCGGACTGGCGTAGCCGGGACTCGGGTTCATCCACATGCACCACACAAACTGTCCAATGTTTATCATTTATCAGGCTTTAGTTATTTAGATTTGATGTCGAAAACACTCTTAGGACACGTGACCTCGGGTCCAATATTAGTTTGACTATAATTTATATTTATTGCAGGGCTGTATTGAAAAAAATAATGTTTTACAGAACTGGTGACAAGTGAACTGTGCCATCTGTGCCAATCTTTTAGCGCCTTGTCCCAAGTTGATTTATTTTAGATATTTTCAGAGCCCTCTGATTTCCACTTTATTGCTGCAATATTTCAGTGCCATGAAGGTTTCCAACCTAAAGCTTTCATTTTTATAAACCATATTCATTTAAAGTTTGACAATAATTCTAGAACACTGTATAATTTTATCCTTGGAAACCACCCAGTGCTCCGTAAGTACTGAATTAGCTTTACCGTTCAAATGTTGAGAGAGAAGATGTTTAAGTTAAGAGATTAAAAAGTCATTACTGTGGCCGTATACTTTTAATTCACCTTTGAGTTTAAGGTATCTTTACTTGGGTACAGAAGAAACGCTCAGTTTGTTGGAACACGGCCTTCAAAATAAAATGTATTGCAAGGGATAAAGAGTTTTGTTGATCCTAATTTAGCCACACCGTAATATGATGTTGTTTAAGATTCCTGATTTACCTTAACATTATGACCATCACACTAATCTGTTCCTATTTTGCTGCCCAAAAATCTCTAATCTCACATGACGGTGTCAAACTTGGAAGTAAAGATGAAACCTACAGAAAGAGCTGTGGTGTCAAGCTACTTTTGTTGTGGTCTTTAAATGTCTAACTGTTTAATAATATATGCAGGATAAATGCAAGAGTGAGACATAACATGCAAAACTAATGTTCACCCTTGTTAGTTTCCTACAGCCTGTAATCCCTTAAGAAAATCCTACAGATGAGTGTGCAGGAGACAGTGCACTTAGTTTTGTTAACAGTGTTTATGAGCCTTTTCGTCCTCATTTCAGTGAACCAAAGAACCGTCTCTGGAATCTGCCATTGTTTAGATATTTCATCATCAGTGCATGGAAAGTCAGGGGTCTGTGTCATCTGGCGTTAGGGGTGTATTTAAATCCACACTATGTACTCGAGTAAACACACACACGGTGACAGTATTTATTTTTGTATTTATAGCTAATGATTTCATTTAAAAAAACAATATCTGTGCCTGATGTCCTGCAAATTTGCTTCCTCATGGCAGTTAAGCGCCCAAAGTATGTCTCTAACAACAAGCATTATAACGCCTCCACTTCTGCTTTATGTGTCCTGTTCTGTGGTTTATTTCGACAGCGAATAAGAGAGGTGATGACTCAGCAATTTAAATTGTGACATTTTAAACAAGATTTAAAAAAGAGAATTGGTTGTTTTATGTCTTGTTCTTTTTCACTCTGTTTCTTTCAGGCAAGTGTATTTGTATTGTGCACTTCATGTTGCAAGCATGTTAGTCCCCCAAATATTTTTGTATTGTTCTTATTGTTACTGCACTGCACAAAGAGTCTTTTGTATTTAATAAATATATTTCAAACTTTTCTTCCCTGCTTTTCAGTGAAGTCTTCTTAATTTCCACAAGGTGGCACTGTTGAAGAAGCGCAAGATTCATTCGAAGAGTCGGATCATTCCATTTATCATCCTGAAAGTTGCAATGACCTAAAGATTGTGAAGTAAATAAAAGAATACGGCTCCATGCCAGTAAAGGTAACTTGAGGTGAGTTAGATGAGGCTGAGGATGTATGCTTTTCTTTGGATTTGCTGGATATAGGGGTGAAGTTGTTCACCACTGGAGTGTATGTTGAACATGTGTCAATCTTCAGCATCAAAGGGTCACGTGTGTAAGGGAAAACCAGCATCTGATGAACTCTGTCACCTCGCTGCAGTTCATTTGCTGCCTCTTATGAGGTCATCATATCGTATTTATTATGCCATAATAATCACAGTATTTCACTGCTTCCTCTACAAACTACATTAAAACTAGCCAATCTTTTAGCCATTTTTGAGCACAGTGTCTCTTGAAAAATAATACATTCCTAATTGCAAATATTCATGAGTGATCTTACAACGTCCTGCAATTGTGTCATTTTAACAAATTCTCTTTATTAGTACACGTTAACTTTAGACGTATTTTCGTATATATAATCAGATTACAAAGACTTTACCTTTACAATTTTACCGTTAAAGCATACTTCCTGTTGCTTTTAATTTGAAAGAGGACTTCCGTGTATGACGTCTGTTACCTCTGGTTACCGTTAGTAATTGTAATAATTAAGTTGAATTGTGGGAATCTTAGCACCTGGCGGACGCAAAATGAAGGTTTGCGAAATTGATAACTTATAATATTTTGACGAGGCATTGCGTTTTAGTCTTAGTGAAACAATTTTCACTTGAGCTCAGCTGTTAAGTTTAATAATCATTTCAGTTCCAAACATGCTACTTGACTCCACCATGCTAACGGCTAATGTTTTAGTTATTCAGCAAATTATTTTCACCCTTTGCCAACAGTTTACGTTATATACATCCAGTCGACCAAGGCTTGACCTCTTATTTGTCTTTGTAATTTCTGAAAGTATGTTGTGTGTGTGTGTGTGTGTGTGTGTGTGTGTGTGTGTGTGTGTGTGTGTGTGTGTGTGTGTGTGTGTGTGTGTGTGTGTGTGTGTGTGTGTGTGTGTGTGTCCCAAAGCATTAAAACTGAGCAAACATTAGCCGTTAGCATGGTGGTGTCAAGTAGCATGTTTGGAATCGAAATATATATATATATATATATATATATATATATATATATATATATATATATATATATATATATATATATATATATATATAAAATAGATAGATTGCAAAAAAAGTGCCTGCAACAAAAGTTCTGACATGCAATAAGGGATCAGGTTATTTGTCAATCCATAGATTGTGCATGTCAAACAGCCGTGTGTTCTGATACATTTATAATTGACCTTGCACATGTACTGGTGTGGGCTCCTGGAAGGTTCCGTGGGTCATCCAAGCGTTAACAGGATCAGCGCTCTATCCCCGATGAAAAAAAGTATTATGAAAGGCTGAAGTTCAGGCAGTGGGGGGGGAGAGAGTGGGGAGGTGCTGTCGCTTTAGACGGCTCTTGTTTATTGTCAGAGAGCATGTATTTATTTCATGCCTCCACAGATTGTGGGTAAGGGCAGAGCCAGCTCGGTTGCTGTAATTAGAGAGGTGGAGAGAAAGAGCGAGCGCGAGTGTGTTCTCCGCAGAGCCGCTTCACTCCGTCCTGTGATCCCTGAGAAGCCTTGAATCAGTCTCACCAGCGCCCACTGAGGTGTCAACTATTGGCAGACATTCAGGGCCACCGTTTATGTCAAGTTCAATTTGTCGGATGCCAGGTTAAAGGTCAAACAAAGTGCTGACGTATTGCTAGAGCACTTTTTTTTCCCCCACACCCCACTTTGTCCTCTCCTACTCGGCCCTGGGGATCCCTCCGATTTGGTTTCACTGATGTGGGGTCGGCTTTTCCTGTTGGGGTTTACCAGCCAGGGAGGGACCACCGTCCTGCCACCCAGACGCACACACAAACATCTCAATTATCTTCAAACATTTACACACGTTGACACAGACTTAATTTCTCTCACTTGGAAATCAGACTTTATTTTTTACAGTGTGGTTTACGTTGCAGTCCTTCCCCATCACAACTGTAATTCTTCACTTCCATGAATAACCTGGCTGATGTAAAAATGGATCCGGCTGAGGTTTACTTCAAACCTGAAATACAGTTTATCAACACAACACCAAGGAGCCAAACATTTCCGTGCTGCTAATTTAATCTCCAAAACCTCTTAAAATGGCTAAAAATATATCAACCAACAGCTTTCAAACATGCCGGGAGACCCTTTGGTCGCCATTCTGAGTCAAGCCTGTTTGGACCGGTCAGAAACTGAAGTGGAGCTATAAACGTGACTTTTATATATCGGAAACTACTGATGAGTCCGAGGGTTATGCTCGCTATACCATGATGATAGGTTTGACAATAGCAGCGCAGTCCTCAGCCGGGGTGGTATGGTATGTTCTCATCAGTCACGTTTGCCATGGCCACGGTCAGACTTATTTTAAAGTTGGTGGTTTGTGGCCGACATGAAAATCTGACCGTTTGAGGGAGCTTCTTAAAGACACTTGATGTCGGAATCTATTCTGGAACCTTCCTGCTGGTTACATATACACATGTTCCTCCCCTTTTTAGATGGGCTTTGAACTTAGTTATGTAAAGTCTGAATCACTTTAACGTGTGAATGTGTGTTTTATTTCATTTTTTTCATCTTTTGGTCTCACAAATTTCTCTTTTGTTTCTACTGTACCCTAGTTCCCGACTGGTCTTGCCTTGGAGACATGTTGCCTCCAATGTCACTCTTCAGTACCTATTATACTGGTAAAAGCATGCACACAAACAATAAGTTTAACAGCTCCCAAAATGAACTGCAACAGTTCAAGCTCTTCTCATGTTTTAATAGCCAAAGGTTTGAATTAAATGTAAATTCCTGAGGAAGCATGATGAGAAATTGGTAGAAAAAAGTGTCTCTTTTTTGTGACTTTATTAATACGCACAATATAATCAAGGAACTTTCATTAAGTTGGTTTAAATCCTGCTACACCTCAACACACGGTGATACATGGGCATATCTGGCATGATTTCAATAACATAGAGTTTAGCACGACATCATACAAAAGAAGCTATTTATGTATGAATGTAATTTTGAATTTATATCAAATGTTAGCTAAAACTGGCAGGTTTTAGATTTGTTCTATTACAGTTGACTTACGCAACAGAAAAAAAAAAAATCCCCCAAAGAGCTGTTTCATAATCTCAGTTGATGTTTTATGTCTTCGTGGTAAGTTTAATTTCATGTTGATCCTACTGTTGTTTAAGGTTTCACAGGTGAAAGGAGTGCATCGTCTCTCAAATAATGCCATCAAAATCTCAACGCTTCTGTTAAGATGCCCGGCCAACTTCTGAGTAGCGTGCGGCATCTCTCATAATTGCAGGCTCGGATCTGTGTTGTAACAGTCCAATAAAGCCATGTTACATATGTGAGAGACAGCGGAGAAAGGGGGAGGGAGGAGGGAGGGATGCAAGGCGAAGGAGGGAAGAAGAGAGCACTAACTAAGGAGGGCATTTAGTAGACTCACGCCTTCACTCGGTCACTTTCTCTGACCAGCGACTTCCAGGACTGCAAACACCCGCTGCTTGCCAGGTGAGTAAACACCACTTTAGCTTCATTAGATGTTTATACATTTCTCACTTTTGACTTTTTCATTCAGACACTCTGTGTTCTCATGCCTGCATCAGTGTGCAACAGGTGTATTTTACAACTCTTACAAAATTCAGTGCACCCATCAGATGGTCTGATATTTTCTGTTTCAAGAATGTTTAAATTAAAGCTCAGTGGTTGCTGCTCTGTCACAAAGTTCCTGCTCCGCTGTGACACTTCACAGTTCACCTCCACTTGCCTGCTGCTGTCTGGTTTGCTCCCCCGGAGGGATAATTCATGTGCACTGCAAAACAGAAATGTGCTGTTATAACTCTAATTATATGATTACAAAGAATGCTAAACATTCAATTTATGTCTTTGGGCTGCGCTTGCATCAGCAGGGCAAACATTAGTCATCTGTACAGTGAGATATTGAAGCTTTTATTCTGAAACCATGGTGATTATTAAATAGATTTGTCCAACTTTTGTCAGCATTTTTGTCAGCAAGCAGGTGATTCTGATGTCCATATTTGTTTCTCTGAATGTTCCTGATTATTGAAGCTTGAGTTGTGTTACTAAGATAAAAGTCAGTTAAATAAGAATTCGAAGTTGGCACTTTATTTTATGAATGCTAACAGTTGCTGGTCAAACTATCATGCTAGCATTATCTATCCAACTAAAATAATTCTTACCATTAGGATTGGAGGGCGACGTCATTTCCTAAATGATTCTATTCTACTCTATTCTCTTTTAGAAGTACATGCATGAAAACATATCTATTCAATCTACTCGACAATAAAATATTGCTTGATCAATAAGAAGTGAGTTTCCTTGCCTCAGCAACAAAAGAATAAGGGCTTTTTTTGTGGTGTTTTCACATGAAATCATGTGTACTATTCACTCTTTCTTTCAGCTCAACCATTATGGCCTACAACCCCCGCTTGAGCTGCGTCCTCCTCTTGTTGGTCTCCCTCCTCTGTCCTGCTCTTGGAGAACCTCAACGGACGACAGCATCTCAACGCAGGTCAACACGCGCCCCGGCCGCCAAGGTGCGCTTGGCAGGAAGCTTTTCGCGTCAGCCGCACGAAGGCCGTGTGGAGGTGCTGCACAATAACACCTGGGGGACGGTGTGTGACGATGAAGTGGATATCAAACTGGCCAATGTGGTGTGTCGAGAGCTGGGCTTCCAGGGAGGCATAACGTGGGCACACAGCGCCAAGTATGGAGAAGGAGAAGGTGAGGAGCTCCTGTCGGCTGGTTGATTTTGACTGGTGGATATTGGGTTACATCAGCTGGAAAAAGGAGAAATGTGGTGCTTAAGGTGAAGAAAGAGGCTGTCGTCCATTTATCTACAGAGGTGGTGTTATTATTATATTATATTAGTAGTTTAGTCATCATCCGGGGAGTCAGAGAAGAGCAGCTCTGTATCCTCAAAGAGTCAATGTGGCTGCTCTTTTTGAAGGTTTTTCAAAAACATTTAAATGGTGGTGAGTCACGGAGCTGACCCAGGATCAGACTAGGTGTGAGGACACTAAACTCTTTCAGGTGTCAAACCTGAAAACAGATAAGGTTGGACCTTAAAGTCTGAAAGCCAAATCCAGACGTAACATTTGATAAGAGTCAACAGTCTCCATGGCAGCAAACCATGTTGGATCACTTCGCACAACCTGCCTCTTCTTGTCTAACAACCGAGTAAGTACGAGGCTTCTTGAAAAGGCTACCAATTAAGAGTCCCAAAAATAACTGACATCATAAAGCGACAAAGATATCTTGTTGTGGAATTGCCGTCTACATCTCATTAAGGCCGCCTTGAAGGCTGCTAAAGCAAATATACAGCTCGAAAAGGGCCATTTGTTTGAGAATAATGACAGCATTGGCGTGCCAGAGTTGTGTAAGGCTTGCTGTGGTTTATGGGCATTCTTTACTGCTACTTTTAAATCCAAATTAAAGAGAAGGGTGAGTGGATTCGAGGAGCTGGATCTATTTCACCCTGTCTTGTAAAGTACTCTGTTTCTGTTGCGACAAAGGTGCAACCCTCAAATCAACCTGACAGTAAAAGTCAATGACCAGGAGTTAAAGATGCTCTTGTTTAAGTCAAGTGTGTGTGTTAAATCTGGCTTTCAAATACAATGTTGTCTGCTGTTCTTGTCCTTAGGTCCGATATGGATGGACAATGTGCGCTGTGACGGCACTGAGAAGTCTTTGAAAGACTGCAAGCACAACGGTTGGGGGGTCAATGACTGCAAACACTCGGAAGATTTGGGGGTGGTGTGCACATCGGAGCGCAGGCTGGATCAGTCGGCCAGTCGAGGCCACGCAACACTGAGAGCCAACGGCAGCCCTGCACCGCAGTGGCAGGGTGTTGTTGCCACCCGCAGACACCCGGGATACGGCTATCACGGAAACGCACACTCATTCGAGATCCCCACAATGTACAGGCATTACTACCCGGTACGGAAGCTTCTGTCATGTCCAACTGAACTTGGGTTTTTGTAATTGAACACAATATTGTTACAGGTCAACAGCAAAGTGAGAATCGAAGAGGTCCGACTGCGGCCCATCCTGATGGCCACCAAAAAGAGGACCCTGAACACGGAAGGCGTGGTCGAAGTGAAGCACGCAGGGCGGTGGAGGCAGGTGTGCGACTTGGGTTGGAGTCTCAACAGCAGCAGAGTAGTGTGTGGGATGCTGGGTTTTCCAGAGGCGACACAACACAACGTGAAGATGTACAAGTGAGTACAAATCTTCAGCCTTTTTAAAATCAACGCAGTACTTGACCCGTCTGTTAAAGAGCGATTGAAAAAAACGCTGAATTTTTATTTGTGAGCCTGTTAAGAATAAAAAACAGAATCTGTTTTAGCCTTTTTTTTTATCAGGCTTATCTACCTTCTCCAGCCACATTTCCTCTTGCTCACTTTCTACCGCTGCTCTGCTGTGCCTCTGCTCCAGGATGATGATAAAAGGATCCATGTCCCCCCTCAACAGCCCTTTCTTTATACCTCTCCTGAGGCAAATTAACTCGGCTCACCTCATTGCTTCTCGCTCACTTTCTCTCCCTGTCGTTTGGCTGATGTTATCTTCACCTCACCTCTCTCAGACAAACAGCCTCACTTTTACTTTTAGATTCCCTTGTGGAGGTGTAATACCGCTTTTGATTGTGTTTTAACTGACCCATCCATACTGCAGCGCCGCAGACAGCGTGACAAGGGTCTTTATGAGGTGACACATCTTCACTGGCAGAGTGCAGGCTGCGGTCTGTGAAGTGCGTCTTTACTTTTATAGCCATCAACAACGTGGAATTGGGTTTAGTGCGTGAATCAAGCGACATATGTTGTGGAATGTAACAAGCATAATGAGCCGTACAGGAACAATACAGGTCTGAGTCAGATCAATTTCCTTTCCAAACTCACTGAGAGCAGTTTTCCCGCCGATTTGTGCATCTTGGCCTGATTGGAACATCAAGCTAGCAGGACACCTGAGTATACTTGGTTATCAGAAGTACAGTCATATTGGCAGTATGCTTTTGGAGTAATTTTAGGGGAGAAAATATAAATATTGCATCAACATTGCACCAAGTACTGTGACATTCCGATATCACAATACTTAATTGTGTGTTAGTTTAGGTTATCTATATTGAAATCTAATACAAAAATACTTGGATATGCTGCCACATATTCAATAATGAACTGTTACTTTTTCGCAGTGGGGTTATTTTGTTAAACTGTTAAAGTCCACCTGGACTGACATCATCACAATAAACTTGTTTTCATGCACATAATATTGTACTGCATTATCTGATTTTCCCTTTAAAATAATGCTTATCATTACAATGTATTGCTGAACTTGCAGTATCACATATATCGCAATGTATCGGGATATGTATTGTATCACAAGATGCCTGCCGATACATTGGCTTAGAGTAATTGCAAAGCAGCTGTTTGAATAATTTACCGCAGTTGAGATTGATTGAAGGGGAATAAAAGGACTATAAGAATGTACTCTTGCTTCAAATTCATATTGAGTTTCTTCCCTTAAATCATAACTTATAG
This sequence comes from Synchiropus splendidus, assembly GCF_027744825.2. NCBI lineage: Eukaryota > Metazoa > Chordata > Actinopteri > Syngnathiformes > Callionymidae > Synchiropus > Synchiropus splendidus. The sequence continues at coordinate 11,223,633 of NC_071342.1, read as the reverse complement.
GTTCTTTGCCTTAAGATATACACTTTGTGTCTTTTAAACAGCATCAGGTAGCTTCACCTCTAAAGTGCCTGAACAAGTCAGAGCTACTGAAGTCCATGGCATGTTCAGCCTGACCTTGGTAACCTGCAGCAAACACAAGAAGCACCAATGGTACGGAAAACAAACAAACTCACTGACTCAAAAAAAATAAATCCCTGTAATTTCTGAATACTTGTCTGATTGTTCAAAATTGGTGCAATTCTTAAAACACGACATTAAAGCTCACACGTGCAATGAAAACTGCCTAAGTAGTGTTAAATAACAAGGGCTCAACACGTTGGCTTCCCTCAGCTCAAGTCGGGACCATTTGGAACGTGCCGCTGCTCATTTTAGGTGATTCACAGTTTTGCTATTTCATTCCGCTCTTGGCCAGCGGTCGTCTGACTCAACCAGCCTGGCCGCAGCATCTGTTCTGCACTGAAGGTGCTGGATTTCTTCTGCTCAAATATACTTGTTTTTATAGACCTTTATAAGTTTTATTTACCCGGTCAACTCATCCTGTTCGGATGAAATAAACTGGAATTAGTGCCTTGACCTTGAAGTGAGTAATAGGAACTCATGACATCCTTGAGTGCCTTTTTATGATGCAGTATTAAAAATAAAAGCGTGGCAGAATGAGCTTTTTCATTTTGCTTAATTATAATTTTGGGTTGTTTTAAGCTTAAAGATGCTGATATTACTGCCTGTTTTGAGGTGATACGCAAACCTGAATGATGGTCAGGAAACAAATTCTATTTTGTTTAACTTTACTCCTAATACTGAGTGCCAAGTTTTCAGGGGAGAAATAGAGTCTGGGTGTCAAAGACAAGCAGGCAATGGGACACAATTTTACAGTTGTTCAAAGTTGTTGTCTGAACAAAATGTATACTTACCGGATAGTTAATAACTGGCAAACATACTGCTCCGCCTCTACTCAGACTCATAACCTCAACAAGCAACAGCGTCCATATCTTTCATTGAATTTCCTCCATGAATCCATTCTTTCCTATCCAAGGTTGACAGGGTTGAGCTTGGTACTTGGTCGTCTTCGTGGGTCACCAAATCAACTTGGGCATTTTGGATTAGTGTTGGGTTTCATTTTGAATTCAATGCTACATTAAGGGCTCTGAGAATTCACAAAATTCAGACTTGAATTTGAGATTTTTATGATGGAGGTTGAACTACCTGCTTGATCTGCTGATGGAACTTAAATTACATGGATTTATGACCAAGTAAATTTAACAGGAAAAAAAGAAGAGCAATTTTATAGATTAATCACAGCAGTGTGCAGACAGATTCTGACCGTCTGTTTTTTATTTATTTTTTTAAACCTCTCATACCCTCCAATCTGTGGTTAGAATGGAGAGGAGTCCGACGTGTATTTGAGCCAAAGTTTATAATAGTAAGGCAGTCCTCTGGACAGAGCCAAGATATTTTAAACAGAACAAGTATTCGACTTGAACGTTCATTTCTAAATAGAAATAACTTCATTTGAAAGACATAAAATAGTGTGTATTTTTTAAATAATGTGCCACTAATTGTAAAGTTCTATCTTAAACCTCATGGAAACATGTTGTTCTCCCTTCCTTGGCTCTGGAGTGCCGTCTTGCTGCAGCTTGGCTGTGCTATATCTAAACCATACTGATGTATTTGTTTCCAAATTTGTACCCATTTCGAACAGATGCGACCAGTGTTTGCTCTTTCTCAATATGTTTTTCACTGGCTTCACGGGGCGAACACGCCTCGGCGTCATGAACACCAATAATTTACTCAAGTAATTTTAGAATATTTGGTTACTTAAATCTGGATAGAACTCGATCTCTGTTGTGGCGTTTGCTAGGAGATGTGAGGAGGGGCATACTTCAGTGGAAACGCTTCCTTGTAACATTTCAAAGCTCAAGATTGGATGGCACCGTTTGGCCAAATTTAGCCGCCGACACACCCCCTTGTTTCTGATCTCTCTCAGTCCATTCTTAGAAATCCTGGCCATGTCTCACTGCCGACTGTGTCTTTTGGATGAGACTCTGAAGATGCTGAAATTACAGGTTGGTCAGTAGTGAGGCTCTCCAGGGTTTCTGCTGAGAGTGAAATACACCCCCAATTATGGCGGGGAGGGAAAACGAGAGACAAGGAGGAGGAAGATAGAAGGAGGAGATGGAGTGCCAGAGAGAGAGTCGGATTTTTGCTGGCTCCTGTGAAATATGGCCAATTACGACTGCAGTTAGCCGTGTGGGTCGCTGTGTCAGCAACTGTCTGTCTTTCACTGTCACTGTAGTGATTTGGGGACCAATACTGCTATTTAATGCTTGATTATGTCTCAGCCGCATATTTTTTTACGATGAAGATGAAAACTCCTGGACTTTATGTGATGTTTTATTCGACCCTGCGTTGTCTTTCTTCTGTGACCTCGTCCCGTCATTTTATTTTTATACATGCAAGTGAATGCCAAAGCTAGTGGCCAGGAACAGAGATCTAACATGACCATGACAGCAACCATCAGAGACTTGGATCAGAGTTGATCCTCTCTTCTTAATAGCATCTTGTTCAGGTTCATTGTTTCGACACCCAAAAACATACGTCTCTGGTTATTTGTGGCTCCTAGCAGTTGCATGTCACTGTCTGTACTACATAACGCTGCTGACTGGTCTGTGTTGAGGTCACAAACAAGTCACAGACATGGGAAAATGTGCGTCTCCTCAATGACTTCTTACTACTCACCCACATTTAACTTCTTCTCAAGTGCTTTTCAAGACAAATAATTAAGTATGAAATTCTTGTCACAGTTTACAGCTTTTTTTTCACCCCAGCCTGAATCAAGCACAGTTGCTTTATGGGATTTTCTGCCTTGTTAAAGCTGTCATATAAAGGCGCTACTGTAAAAGCAAAGAGATTTACAGATGGCTGCAGATGACATGGAGATTCTGAGAACATCATCCCAGGATTATGTTTAAAAGGTCAGAGCTTTTTGGGGTATTTTTCTACCACAGGCGGATATTTTATTTGAGAAGGATGTGAGTTACTTTGGACCAGTCAAGACTAACAAATTTGGGATTTTCGGAAAGTGTGCAGTCAGCAGTTCAACGAGAAATCGCCAGTGACAATGCTTCTCTTGATTCCAATCTTGAGTTTGTTTGTATGTGTCATGACTTTTACTGGAGTTTCATGCTAGAAATACAAATATTTGCCGTCCTTTCCGCGCACTCCCTGTCTTTGTACATGTTTGGTTCCTTAATTGGTGGATTGGTTAAATTAGTTTTTTAGCTAAGTGTCTTGGGTGTGACAAATGGAAAGACACACGTAATGATGCAATTTATATCCCAACATTCAAGGGCTGAAGAAGACAGCGCTCATACTAAGACACATTTTCGTATTGATACTGAAAAAATATATAAACATATTGGAGGTAATGGTTATTGACCAACCCGACCTTATGTTTTTGATCTGCTGTTTTGAAACATGCTGACGACAACTTTGTCTTTTCAACCTTGTCTTTACACATTTATTCTGCCAGAGCAAATAGTTATTTTGTGACCTGACTATTGATCAGCTGATTGCACTGACATCCCCTCGCACTGGAGACGTTTTTACTTAGTTTTTATCTGATTTACATGGGACATTTCAATGTCAGTTTCCCAAAGCAAATTGGACCCGTTATCAGAGACATGATCAAACATCTAAACATTGAGTGTTGGCTGTATTTTGGGCAGAATTATTTCCAAGATGCTGAGTCCAGATCCTCGTGTGTATTTTGTGGTTTCACTGTGTGCCGTCTTTGCTGGCAACACAGAAGGCTTCCCTCTCCGCCGCTCACTGAAGTCAGCCACAGTTTCAAAGCACGCTTCTCTTTTTGCATTTCTTAGACATGCGACCAGTTTCTATTTGTGCACGGTGTTTGTTTGAACTTCGTTTCCGAGAAATGTCGTACATCACTGATGTTCAGTGCAGCATTTTTTTTTTTTTTTTTTTCTTCCCCATTTAGTGGCTGCGGAGGTCATAAACATGGTTCAAAATATCCAGTACATTTGTGGAATGAAGCTCATGTTTGTTCGATTATTGGAGGATGGTTTCACAAACCTGTACCATTGAATTAAATCTTGAAAAATTTACCTGGCACCTCATTCAACAACACACATTCACTTTTCTTTCAGTGTTATATGACTAACCTCAACCATCTGTTTTTTGTTTGCAGGAAAATATGGGACACCAAGGTAGTAGATCCATCAACAAGGTAAAAAAAAATGGTGTGATGCTTGTTGTTAATTTAAAATTTGCCTGAAATAATTGAATTGTTTTGCAGGCTGAGTCTGATGGCAAAGAAAAAGGGATTCTGGGTAGAGAAAGTCAACTGCCTCGGCTCTGAAAACAGCCTCTCGGAATGCCAAGCTCAGCTCTCAATCCCCCGTAGCCCGGTGCCATGTAAAAATGGCAGGCATGCCGTGGTCAAATGTGTTCCGGGGCCTCAGTTTGCCAGGATCTCCTCCGGGAGACCCCAAGCTCCTCATCCAGTGGTGGTAAGGATCCCAAACATTGATGCTCATGGAGAAATAACCAGCATGTTGTAATATTGTTGTCGTCTTGGGGTGCAGCCGGTGCGTCTGAAGGCCGGACCCAGGCTCGGTGAAGGCCGTGTGGAGGTGCTTCGTGATGGAAAGTGGGGGACAATCGTGGACCACTTGTGGGACAGACCTGCCGCCAGTGTGGTGTGCAGAGAGCTGGGGTTTGGAACAGCCAAGGATGCCCTGCAGGGGGCCTTTTTTGGACAAGGTATGAACAAAATTTCAGACCCACTTGTTGTTTTGCTGTATTTGAAAAGTAAACCTAATTTTCACTGAGGTGATTATGCAATGTTCATTTTTGGCTTCTGCAACGAGAGGACTGTTTGGCACATAGCTGTAATATTCCCTTTGAAGCTGCGCTGATTGAAATATTTCCAGCTGTGATTATGTATGACTTGTGCCAAAACGATGGCTGCCCCAATATGCTGAAAAAGTCTGCTGCCCCCCCCTCCCCTCCAAGATTTGATCGTCGCAGTTATGATGAGGTTCTGGTTCAGTCCACATCCAGCTGTGCGTACGATGCTCCCACCCAAACAAGTCATGAGATTGGTTTCTTTTTGTAGGGCGTACTCTGTACTCATGCTCATCATGTAGATATTCAGGATGGCAAGCGATGCGTTCAAATATTCTGCAAAGGGAGGGTATCTAAATCAGCTGTCATGCCACCATTTCATTTGCATTGAAGACAATGAAATAGGCGTAAATAAAGTTGAGATGAAGCTGGGGGCATTGGGTTTCCATGTTGAGGGAGCTTGTCATTTAGCAAGTAATTTAATTGTGATGTGCTGGTTGCAGAGTCTCGTAAATGCATTTGTTTGTTATGTAGATGCTAAAGATTAAGGGACATAATCTTGTGCTATAAAATAAGGATTTAGTTCTCCACAGCAGATTTGGCCTTTCGTTCCAGTCAAAGATAAATCGACTTGTGATACTCATATCTGCCTGACTGCAAAAACATTTCTGTACACCGTGCAATTTGATCATACTTCGCTGTGTCACAACATCGATTACTTTACTAGACATCTCAAATGGAAACCATACAATTCTCCTTAAATAAGCGTAATGCTGACTCAGCTTTTGCTCTATGAAGCCAAACAATATATCTTTTACATATGTGATGTGGCTCTGACAAACATTTTGCTTTGATCGCTCTCCAGTCTGAAAATCTAGATTTCCTTTGCTGTGTGTCGCCCCTCACACACAGACACACTTGAACTGCTGCCTTTGTGGGGACATGTCATTGACTTTTAGGCTTTCCGCAGCCTCTCACCCTAAACCTAACTATCCAAAACAAGTGGCTAACCTTAACCAGGGCTCTTAGCCAAACGTAAACCTAATTATATTGACCTAGTTATTTTTAAGTTTTAATTTGAAAAATTAATAAGCAAAAATGTCCCGACAATACAAATGTCCTCAGAAGTTGGCATGTTTCCAAAGAATGGTCCCTACAAGTATGGCTAAACCAGTTAGACACACAAACACACACACACAATCCGGGCCTTCTGTATACTTCTGCAGGAAAGCCACACTTCAAAGAGTCCTCTCAACTTCCCTTCTATAACTTGCCGTCTGTAAGACATTTGACTGTGACATGTAATTTCCATGTGCTTGACGGGCCACATAAACACAGGTCTATACATTGCTGTGGGGCTAAATTAGGCTCTTTGATAGAGCAGGCCTTCACTTGGAAAGCAGTTATGTGGAATTATTGTTTTAATTGTAGAGGTACACACTAAGCCAGAATAATCAGAATCTGATAAGGGGTGTGGTCCTGTCGCAGGAAATTGTCTAAGAAAGACTAATGTTTGGGTTTTCTTTCAGTGGAAACTACTCCTGGAAAGAAAAACACAATAAATACCACATTAATGTGCCCCGGAGGGAGAAAAGTGTATCCACCAGCTAACTATTTGTGCTATTTTCAACAAGCCGACAACCACATTTCCATCATCTATACTTAGTTTTTATCAGTCACTGGCATCAACCGTGACACCATGCTTGAATCAAATGACATACTGTTTCAATTTTATTTTAGTCAGCTAATGTGCGGGCAAAAATGTTTCAACAAATGATCATAGTTATGAATCCAAAAAGTTTGGAGGTTTAGACAAGGTTTGAGAGGACATGTTGGAATAAGACTGCTGGAGAGGGAGCTACCTGGTAAAAGGATATGAGGACATTATTCAATGAGGTCCATGGATGATGTGTATAAAAGGATTCTGCAATGATGAAGGTGGATGAGCCTCAAGCATCCACTTGCTCTGACAAATGCGGGAAGAAGACAACCCAGTGTATCATAACCTTTGTTGTTTCCATCTACATCTTTAGCAACTGTGCAGTGTGCAATTTCAAGCATGTTCAGTATACATGAACTTTACACCAATGAGATGTGTTTTTTGTGTGTGATTTTCTGACGGCAGCTTCTTGGAATTGTTCTTAGTTTATGTGGTTTCCTAACCCAAGGTTTAAATACGGTATGTGAGTGTTCATTTGAGGATCCCTCAATTGCCCCTTGTGGTGGGAACTATAGCAGATGAAGCTTGAGGCCTTTACTGTGCAGATAAGAGGGATTGTGGTTAAGATGCATGCAGTTTTAAACCAAAGGTTGTGACCATTGTGGGATGAAACCTGCAATCTAGAAAGTCCTGCAGTGCACCGATCATCTTTGACAGTTTCAATGCTCCACTTACTTCTGTACTGTTTTGAGTACGACATACTGTAGATGCTGAAGTTTATGGCAGTTGTTTGGTCTGTGTTCTCCAGTGAAACCACAGGTGTTGGAACAAGCTGCTTGCATTTGCATAACGTTACTTCATCCTTCAACGTCGCTGTTGTTTTCGCGACGTAGCAAACACAAGAGTGTTGTTTTGATGACCGAACTCTGGACGGCCTTGCTCACCCACTGCGGTAGACATTACACTGAGTTTTGTGGTTGTACATGACAATGGAAACTGAGAGTTGGTAATGAGTTGTGACAGATCATATGTAGATCGTGGCCACATTGTTTCTCGGCTCACAGGAGCATTTAGCCATGAGTGAAAGCGCTCAACAAAAACCAAAATCACAACTTCAAACATCTGCTCACTTTGTTTTGTCTTCACAGTGGCAGATGAAATACTCCATGGTTTAATGGTTTGGCTCCTTTGTGCATTATCTTTGTTTTGCTTGCGACACCACTGTGGAAAGGAGTTGGAATTGAATGCAAGATATTGTGTAAATGAGATGTCTTATCATGGAATTGTGATAAGCTCAAAAGCGTCTTTGCCAAAATGCTTCATATCTGGGTCATGAGTGAAAAGCAAGATCACAGATTGAAGTTTTCAGATGTGTCATGTCTTTGTGAGAGAAACAAAATACCTTTGGTATGTTGCAGTTTGGTAATGTCCCACCCAACCCAACCTTTTTCACCCAATCCAGGCACAGGCCCAATCCATATGAACACTGTCCAGTGTATGGGCACCGAGCGCTCCATCCTCGACTGCTACTACCAGGAGGTTCAACCGTGGACTTTCAAGCACAGCCAGGACGCCGGAGTGCGCTGCAATGTACCGAAGACTGGCACTGAGCTCACGGTATGAAAACTATTACAATATTTACCCCTTTTTTAAGGTTGCTCATGCTTCAGTTGCCTAATCCCTGTAATCTGATTGATATCTAGGTACGGTTGGCTGGCGGCAGAGTTCCATCAGAAGGTCGTGTGGAGGTGCTGATGGAGGTTGGGGGCCGTAAACGCTGGGGTTCTGTTTGTAGCGAGAACTGGGGTATTAATGAGGCCATGGTCGTGTGCCGGCAACTTGGTTTCGGATTTGCTGCCAGTGCACATCAGGTATTTTAAAGCTAGCAAGTATAAAAACATGTATTTCTTTTGACACTCCGCTACTTGTTTTAAAGGAGACCTGGTACTGGGCCGGTGATCCAAATGCCGCTGATGTGCTGTTAAGTGGAACCCACTGTGTCGGCACTGAGCTTTCTATTCAGCAGTGTCGCCGTAACAATCACGTCCACTGTCCCCGAGGAGGCGGAACCAAGTCAGCTGGGGTCACTTGCTCAGACAGTAAGGGAACCCCACCGTACCCCACAACCATCCCTTCCGCTTCAACACTAACAAAAGTTTCTCATCAAATCTAGCTGCTCCTGACCTGGTCCTTGATGCTCAGCTGGTTCAGGAGACAGCCTACTTGGAAGATCGACCTCTTCACCTCTTGACATGTGCCAATGAGGAGAACTGTCTGTCCTCCTCTGCCGCAAGAATGAACTGGCCCTATGGACATCGTCGGCTCCTGCGCTTCTCATCTCGCATCATGAATCTCGGCAAATCCGATTTCAGACCAAAAGCAACAAGGGAGAGCTGGACATGGCACCAGTGTCACAGGTAAAGGATGTTCGTGGGTGTTTCGTTTCTCTGCCGTAACCACAGTGGAAACAGTTTAAACTCTATATGTGGAATCTGGTGGTCTGCTGTGTTTTCGAGGGGCGCAATTGAGGGTTAAGTCCCTGGACACTGTGGTTTCTGGAGGCGTGTGAATATAGTTTGTCCTCTCCTTCACTAACTACTGAAGTGTGTGTAATATGAGTCACGAAATTCACCAATTGCTTGAAAGAAAAATGAAACGTGACTATCTGACTATATGTGGCGTGCCAGGCGTTCTGTGCGAAGAAAATTGAAGGACATGTCGCCTTCAGGTCCACATTGTAATTGCACGGTTGGCATGAGTTCGATGGGAGCACACAAGCTTGTCACTCCTGGTGGAAACCACTTCAAGCCGTCAGTGTTGGCTGCGTGAGATGCGTCACGGTGAGCTAGGAGTTGCCTGAAACAGTGCTGTCAGCGCTCCAGATTCATTAACCGCTGTGCGGCACGTGCCTGTGGGAATGACGGTTGAAGCAATCCATTTAGCACGGCCTGCTTGTAATACAAAGGACAGGGTTGACCGGGCAATGCTCGGGTCCGCCGCAGTTTGTTACAACAACACATCAGAACCGTGCGCATACGTTTGAAAGCCCTTCATTCACAGAGAAGGGAGTAAACACCTCGACCCAGCTGCTGCTAAAACAAGCGTCTATGAGAGGTGTTACGGTGACACCCACCTTCATGCTGAAGCCGTGAGGTCACGAGGCTAGGAGCCATAGGGAGCCAGTGTTCACCTTGTGTAAATGCACACTCTCACCTGGTCTTGTTCTCTCTGTCCTCTCAGGCACTACCACAGCATCGAGGTGTTCACGCACTACGACCTGCTGACTCTGAACGGCACGAGAGTGGCAGAGGGACATAAGGCCAGCTTCTGTCTGGAGGACACTCACTGCCCCGACGGTATGTTCACCAACATCCAGAAAATATTCGGCTGTGACAAGAAATTAACAGGCATATTTCATCATCGCAGCCGTCGAGTTTCTTACTTCATGGTTAATGTATTACATCGCTGCTGCTGTTGTTTGGTCACCCTCCATTTGCCTGTTCCATCATGGATGAAATAGCTCGTGTCAATGAGAAGCATATGTAATCTAATGCAACTCATGAAGCTAAAGGCTCTTAAAAATAACAAGGTGTGCCAACCATTAAATGAGGTTTGATGATGCGATTGGTAATGTGATCATGATGGGTCCTAGGAGTCCAGAAGCGATTCTCATGCTACAACATGGGGGACCAGGGCATCTCTGTTGGCTGCTGGGACACTTACCGACACGACATCGACTGTCAGTGGATCGACGTTACCGACGTACGACCGGGGGACTACATCTTTCAGGTGGGTACTAGGAGTAGTTAATATGCTACATAAATGGACATGTCTCAAGAAAGGTCATCGTGTTTTACAAATGAATTTACTTTTACTTTTATACTTACTCCATTTTTTTTACTAGGATGGAGATCCGTTATCTCTTGTAGGAGGCCTATTTAATTTTCTTGGGTTGTTTTATAAGGTAGTTGTCAGTGCTTGTTCAAAACATCGCATGTGCTTGTCTTTTTACAAATGAATTTGTGAGTGCGACGGATTAAAATCATCTTATAGGGTTCAATTTCACCAGCTGGCCGTGGTTTCCGTCTATTTTAGTTAAACATCCCGACCTCCTTCGTAGTCATAGGACTTAAACATGGGTCCCTGTCTGTCATCATTTTCAGTCTGGCCACTCAGTCAAGTCACTGCGGTCTCTGGGATTAAACACATGAAGCACTCGCTTCCTGTCATCCCCCATCCTTCATGACTCTGCGATCCCGCCGAGATACGCAGCTATGTTCAGATCACAGACCGGCTACAGTGTAGCCTAACGTCTAGTAATTACCACAGCAACCAACTTTCTCCGTCTCACTTCTGCTTTGTAATTACACTCCCTGTAGCAGAAGCTTTTGATTTCATTTTGCTTGTAACGGACTTTACATATTTAAACACATGTTCGGACTGGATGTATTTCGAGCCAGTTGGGAATAATTATAAAGCAGGTGAAAAGACAGGGAATCACAGGGATGGAATTTAGATAATAAGAGACAGAAATCTAAGAAGGAAAAAAAAGTTTGATGGTCAGCTATGCCCTGGTATTCGAAGAGCTTTTTTGGCAGCACTCAGCACGAGCTTTTGAACGCTGTCCAGAGAGCTGTTGAACATGATGGGAAGTTCCTGTCTGTCAATTCCTACTTTTCCTTTTTTCAGTCTGTTCTGCTTCAGTCACATAAAACCCATGGAGATAATAGTGAAGACAATGAGCGGGTAAACAAGCAGAGAAAAGCACTTGACCTCCAGATCTCTCAGAATGATTTCTTTCATGTCATTTGACTCTGTCATTTGACTCGTGAGACGGGAGTGCAGTCTAGTCTTCTGATCCTGGTGCAACTGTAGCGCTCAGCCAAGGCCTCACCTTGAACCGCCCAGCACTAATGAAACACACCAATTACCCCAAATTGACTATTACCTCACGTTGGTGAACCAGCACCTCGTGCTCCCCTTCCATTAGGAACGGCTAATTTGCCACCGAGGAATTTCTCCTGCCCTGTTTTTATTTTTTTTACAGCCACTTTCTAACCAAGCGACACATTCTGCCTCTGTACTATGCTCAACACTGCAATTTGCCTGGAAAAATTGAGAGACAGTTGTCGTGACTTCTGTCCCTCTCTGTTTTTTTGTGTGTTTTGACTTTGGGCTCCCTGTAGCTGTTTGTAACCTGTACTTAGAGAGGGTGTAGCAGTTTGCAGGGCAGCTATTAGAGAAAATGACTTCTCAGTGTTATCACCAGACCTGATTAACAGAACGCTGCTATCAGCAGTTGCAGCTGCTGTGCAAATAACACGGGAAAGTGCATGGCAACACCAGTTCCAGACGCACAAACATGCTTATGCATTAATAGTCAAATTGCATGAGCGGCAAACGTCTCAGTGCATACCTGTGTTTAGAGTGTGGCTGACTGGGGAACAAACCACGTCTCATAAATCATAACTATAAAGTTGTGTGAGAAGATGGGGGAAGAATGACTCCAGTTACCCAAGTGTAGCCTGCCTTTATTGATCCTTGTTGAGTCGCGGCATGTGCAGTGTCATAAGAAGAACCAGGGTGTGAGTCCAGCTTGTGGCAACCCTCGCAAGGTTTTGAGTTGAACCTGAGGCCCATCCACACAAGACAGTGGGGGTTAGGCTGATCTTTCGTCCACACAATACCAGCTGTCTGCATAGAAAAAGATGTGTTTTCCTGGTGGACAACCTCTTTGTGGAGGTTCTATTTTCTCTCCTGGTTGCACTGGTTCCTCCAGGAGCCCCAGGTTTCCTCACATTGCCCATAAATGTTGATAAATTGTTGTGATGCTGAAATATTATTTTTGTATTTGCAACTTGGCATCTGTCCCTAGTGCACCTCACCTCTTTCCGGAAGTAGCAGCCATAGACGTCAGACTTCATGATAGATGCGTATACATACATGCGTGCAGGCTGCGGAAATGACTTGAGAAATGATGTGAATTACTGTTGGAGAATCATTTCATTGCTTTCGTAATGTTTGCTGTCCTCCAGGTGGAAGTCAATCCTTCGATGGACATGGCTGAGTCTGACTTTATGAACAACGTGATGAGATGTCGGTGCAAGTACGACGGCCACCGAGCGTACATGTATGGATGTCATGCAGGTCAGTCCTCTTCCTGTTTCCACACAAAAGTGCTTCTGTCACAAACTCATTCTGAATAATGTCTCGAGCAGGCGATGCATACAGTGCAGAGACGGAGGACCTGTTTGAGCACCAGGGTCAAATCACCAACAACTTTGTGTAGCTGATGCATCAACGTGAGAAATAAACTGTGCTGGCTGGGCTTCATCTACCAGGGGCTCTCATGTCGTCCAAACCTGCCTGCGCCTCAGAAGACTTATACATGAAAAGAGGACAACCTGTTTAAACAGTCATCACTCCAGCAGAGACAATTCTCAAGAGAGGAGCTGCTGGTGAATAATAATTTGAGGGTGTGATATTGAGTGAAATTCTTTTTGTGTGAATGACAACTCTTCATATGTTTTTAGAATATAAATTGGTTGATAGTTTTTGTGTTTAAAACCCCCAAATCAGTGCATATAACTGAGACGGAAATATGGTTGCTCATTGGTTTTTGTCCTTCAGACTTTGATTTAGATGTTTCATTGCTTTTGTTATTTCTAAATCATGTTTTATTTTGTTAAAAAAACCATAATGCTTCTCATGATATTTCAACGAATCAAAGCACTTTATACATAAAGGTCAGTATTTTTATACTTTTCATTTCTTACCTTTTTTTGGAGCATTTTACAAGAATCACGAGACAGATATTGGGATAAAAAAGCAAGTTTCCTGCTTTCAAAAAAAGTGTGCAGGCTCTCTACAATGATGTCACCAGCAAAATAGCTGTATTTATCGAGTGTCACAAATGATTTGCGTCCCATATTTCCTTCATAAAGCTGAAATACAGAACTTTACAGATCTGAAGCTACATTTTACTACTACAGCTGCCTTCGTTTGTGGAGACCACATGTCGGTCTTCGCAGCGAAAAACATGTTTGTCTATGAGAAAGAGAAAAATATATATTCACGCTGTCTATTTTTATATGCCTGGCCTGCTAAAATGACTGGATGACTTTTTGCTGAATATGTAGCCCATGACACACTGATGTAACTGCGTATGCTTTACAACATGGAACTTGTGTTAATCCTGTCTCTCACGCCAATAATGTGTTTGATGTGTTGGGCTTATTGTTGCAGTGGAGAAACCTGTAAAGACACTTTTCCAGTGGACAGAACTTTTACGAGACATTGTGGGAAGCGACATGAAGACAAATGATTTAATAGATGTAGCAGCATGGTGTCCTGGCTGCGTGTCATGGAATTACAACTTCAGCAGTGACTTCACTTTAAACAACGCTTGCATGTGTTCTGACTTGTTGATGCCCGTGTTGACCTTCCACAACACTTGTTATGTTACTGTATGTGCTGTTTGTTATGGCCAGTTTTGCTTTATTTAATTCTTATTTAAATATGTAAATGTGAGTAACATGGTGCTTATTAGACAACAGACTACATCTCATCAACCGTCATCTATGTAAAAGCTATTGGAGTGAATGTAGCTTTCAAGGCTGTCGAAGTGTGTTTGGGTTAGACATGTGCTGAACTGATTTCCTGGAGTCCATCCACAACAACGTGCAAAACAAAGGTGTGCTCTCAGGGAATTCACCAACGTGTTGTTTTTATCTGTGACATACATTTCCTGAAACAAACTGTACTCTCATTGTGGTTGTTTGTAAGGTTAGAAAAACAAAATGAAGGGAGCTGGCTGTGTCCTCACGAAGGTTGGGATGATGTTGGACTGACTCTGGTGGAGTCAAAGTAATTACGGTTTTAGAAACATTCATCACTCATTCATCATTACTGTGAATCAATAAAACTTCATCTCATACTCAACTGTAGTTTGCATCTGGCGTCTTTCTTAAATGACCTGGTGCTCAATCTTTCTTTTCAGATCTCTTTGCTCAGGTGCTAATATAAATATGAATTATTCTTTTTTGACATTCAGACTTTTTAACGCTGAGAAAAACAACCCCCTTTATATTGTCCTTGTCTCCTGAGACGATTCTTATGAACGTAAAGAAATTATTGAATTTATTGTTATTAATTTACAAATAAATTGAATCATCTACATCTACACACTACATAACATCTCAATGTTTACAGGTGAATATCTGAAAGACTACCTTGATGCAGTGAGCTGTCTACAGAATTCCATTTATCCTGCTTCATATTGTCACATTTGATATATCATTATGTGTCTACAGCGTGGACAGTAACAAAAATAAAGAAAAAACACTGAACAAGAAGGTGTGTCCAAACTTTTGTTTTTGTTCAGTACTATATCAATACACTATTGGTGTCAATTGATTAAGATCTGTGTATGAGTGTGTGAATCTACTGTCATCTGCCTTTGAATTTTATTTGGACTTGTGTCTATAATGCTGGAATGTATATTCAAATTTTGTGCGGTGTGATGGAAGAAAATGTTGAAAAAAATGAAGAAAATATGAAAAAAGTAGTGATGTTTACAACTGGTTTAGAGTAGAATATTATTTTCTGAATGTCCCTACAAGTCCAGATGGGAAACACAATGTCCACTTGTGTCGTCCTTGTTTCCCACTGTTTCCTATTGCAAAGGCAGCTGGTGAAGTTCCAACCATGTACACCTGACAAGAATAGCAGCGGTTGTCGGAGTTAGGAATTATGAGATGGCTTCATTTTATCACGTTAAACCCACTTCCTGTTTACTGGTTATGTTTTTATTCAGGAGGCCCCACGTCACTCCACCCTCACCACCGCAGGTATGGTGTCACAATGAAGACTTTGTGTTGCCACTGAAAGACAGACCTGTCAGCACAAGCACAGAGGTGACCCCCACCCTGACGCACAAACAACTGCGCCGACGAAACAGGTTTGGCCGGCATCCCCCTTCAGGAGCAGTCTTCCATAAGTCAGACAGATATGTGATCGGGTATCTGGCATCAGATAGTCCAGTACTGTGCTTCTAAAAAACCTTCTCCAAAAATACCTCATTTCCATTAACAGAGTGTGTTTTGTCTGTCACTCTGAGTTCACAGACCAAATTATAGTGAGGGTTAAAAACTGCAGAGTGAATGAATACTAACTGAAATGCTGCTGAAAAATCACAATAGGTTCTTGATCTTGAACTCAAGTCCATTTGCGTGAAACCAAATACAGTGGTACCTCGGTTTTCCCGGAATTCGAACAAAAATTTAGAGATTTTTTGCTTCGGATTTCAAACGAAAATCCAAAACTTGAACGCCCCCGAAAAAAGCCGGAAAAACATAACGTGCTGACCCATGACACCCTTTGTTATTGTGTATAACGCAGCCTCTGTATGCACACGTGTCCCATTAACTACATTTACTGACTGTTTTTTCTTCATATTGAGGTGTAAAACCTTTCCTGTCTCCGCACTGGACCGAGTGTCACAGGGGAGGTGCTCGCTCTCCACACCTCCGAGGCTGGAGCGCTCACTCCAGGGTTTGATGTCCTGTTGTGGGCTGGAGCTGGGACAGGGATGTGGCGAGTCTGGGACAGAGCGTTACTTGGTTTATGACTTTGTCACAGCCAAACTGCACAGAAGCGCACATTCAGAGCTGGACACGCACCGGGCACCTCTTCTCTTCTGGAGAGACGTCACTCACTCGGCAACCCCTCCCACATGCAGCGGCCACACACATAGAGGAACAGCGCACCTGCAGCAGACACTCTACATTCACTCCTACAAAAGACTATTTTAAGGCTGGGAACGCATTGTTTCTTTTTCCATTCATTGTAATGGGAAAAATCGATTCAGATTTCGAACAAATCGCTTCTCGAACGGCCTTCTGGAACCGAGGTACCACTGTATTGATGCTGCAAACTTGATTCTGATGACATTTCACAAAATCCTGCATCTCTTTCTTCAGCGTCAACCTCCATTACGATGGCGTCTGGCTAATTAAGTACGTATTGTAAACTCCATCCTGGTAATTGAATCATGACACTTGTGAGTCATGGAGGCTTGTTTTCTCACTCCGCCTGATGAGCTGCTTCTGCCTCATCTGAGAAACTGATGACAATGTTCATTAGCGGTTCGGCTTCACTCATAAGTTATTCTCGTCGTGCTATCATGTCCGTGTTTACGGCGTCTGCGCGCTGGACGGTGAGCGCAGCAGCTGTCAGGGGGATAAATCAGGCGGGTCCGACACCTGGAGCCGCTCATATTTAACGATAAGGCCGCGTCTCCGGAGTCATGCCGGGATTTGCATCATTGTCTCCATCATGTGGAGAGGGAAACACATAATGATCCGCAGTCAATTTACATGTCAAACCCAGCGGGGGGCGAAATGAATAGACAGTGCGCTGTAATACGCTTTGTTAATGAACGCGGCTTGTCATGTTAAATCTCTTTCTTATGACTGTGATGCTGCTGCTGTAAAGGTGAAGCTGTTGATGTAGTGGCAGCGCTCGGCCCTCTGAGATTTACTGCCGAACAGCCCTGTGAGAGAGGACACATGCTCTGCCCAGTCTTCTGACTGCACCCTGACAATTACCGCTATATATACCACTGCAAATGAGAGCCGTGAACCGGCGAGATTATAGGGTGGAGCAGGGGCCCTGAAGGAGAGGTGCTGGTGGTGGGGAGGTGGGGGGTGAAACATTGAGCTGTGAGGCAGAGCGAGTGAGGGAGAAACCTGGGTGACAAGCAATTCTGGAGGAAGTGAATGAAATCTGCTTTAAATTCCCGTCCTTTATTCATCATACTCCATTTGACAGGACTCATTCGGCTCCGCCTCTGTTTGGTGACACGGCTGAGGAAGTTGTGAGGAGATCTGAGACTCACAGAGGAAGTGACCTCCAGCGGCCTTTGTGTCAACCGGAGATGAGACCGCGCTTAAGTGGTTAGGCGTCATAGTGGTTTAACTCTACTGGAACGTTCGATGTAGAATTGCTGCCCTCTCCTGGAGATGGATGTGATCAGGTGGAAAAACACTTTTCTTTCTCAACCTTTTCTTTTCACACCCACAGTGCTGTTGACCAGATGTATGGACAAAACAGACGTTCATTGTCAGACTGCATGCTTATTTTCAGCCGATGCATTTTTAAACCTTCACAGAATTTAGAATTTTGATGGAGGTCTTTGTGGTTCCTGCTGCCTCTAAACCCTTAGGTAGTGTTTCCAATGTCTGGCCCGGGGACCATTTGCGGTCACAGTCGACCTGTATGAATGATTCAATAAATAACTAAAAGCTAAGTCACTGAATTCCTTTTGTCAGTCCTCAAAGTAGCTTGCTGTTTAAACCTCTTATTAGAAGGACTAGATGTTATATTTTTTGACTTAACTTACTGAATGGATGATTCATATCTAAAGTGGTGTCTGACGTATCAAGCGACCTGGGGGTTTCACTTTCTCAGACTCAATTTTCTTCACGCTATGTAGCCTTTAAATGGCCACATGACTAAAACGATGTCTCTTGAGCCTTGAGTTTTACACCTCGGCCTTTTGCAGTACAGTTACTGCCCATTAACAGCTAAGGTGAGGCTAGCTGGACATAGTTTATGCCTGTGGACTTGGAGGGGAGAGAAGTTTCAGTGACTGCAGGGAGGTCAGAGAGACCAGTGGGTTGCCCTTCATTCCCATGTTTTGTAGGTGAGGAATGCAGAATACTTTGTTGGCAGAGACTGGACTTTATATTAAACAAAATATTTATCTCAATGTATTAAATATGACAGCATCAAATACAGGGGTTGGACAAGATCATGGAAACCCCTGAAAGCTAAAAAAGCTTTCAGGGGTTTCCATTATCTTGTCCAACCCCTGCATGTCGAAAATATATATCTTCCAGTAGCATCTTTTGATGCTTTTATAATACGTCCCGAAGTGTTTCCAATTCCTGGCAGCTGTCCGACTTCTGTGTCTGCAGCTGATTGACGGCCTGCTGTCAATCATATGGCTACGTGGCGCGGTCAACGGAGCTCTAAAAAGCTCAGGCGCACACCTTCAGAAAGATTTATTGCATGGAAAGGCATATCGCAGCAGAAATCAGCACACATGATGTATTGAACTGCTGGATGAAATGGATGCAGATCGTAGCCGACCCGCTGATGAGCTATCAACATCTAACTTATTGGTGGTGAAACAGCCAAGTGTTGAGTGGAGAATTTCTTTTCTCTTAATCCCCCCCCCACCCCATACTCTGAGTGGAAACCATCCCTGTGGGGTGGAAAAAGCAGCCGGATCACATTAACCATGGACCAGTTCTCATCGTACAGAAGCCCATGCTCCGCCTCACTCCAGCGACTCGCATAATTGGAAGCATCTTGGCATGAAGATAGAGTCAAGGTGGCATATCAATGGGCTTGTACTCCAAGGGCATGCAGATAAGAAATGACTGCCTCTTTTAGCAGGTCGTGTCCATGATAGGGTCACTAGCCCTCCCTAAAGAGACAGCAGGCTGAGGCCTTGCCTCACGTATAAATATACCATCAGTGGTGTGGAGCCTCGTAGGACCATTCAATCCCAGTGGCGCTTGTCCTCAACACCAACAGGCTTGCTCTTTTATTTCCTTTCCTTTTCTTTTCATCGTGATTTAATTCATCGATCGTGACCGCAGCTGCTTTTCACTGCTCAGAAATGTCACACGATTGTTCCGGCGAATACACACCAAGTAGATGAATGGCAACGCTCAAACTTCCCCAACACCTTTAATGTGACTCGATCTTGTAAGATGGGAGGTAGTTTATATGCAAAGTAGCTTTCCTGGAATGTGTGTTGACTTCAGAAGTTTGATTTCATCACGGTTCGAACTCCTAGTGAGTGGCTGTAGCACATGAGGCACGAGCTTGTAGCACATGAGCTGCACGTTTTGGTATCAACGTACTGAAAGTTTTGACCTCTTCATGGAGCCAGTCTGAGGTTTGCTTGGAGTCTTAGAGCAACATTGTGTTAAGACGTTTTATTATTCATATGACACCTTTCTTCCTAAAATGCTAAGAGCTTTTCTTCTCTTAAATTCTAGAGCTGTCAATTCTAGAGTTGTCAAACCCAAAATTCGAAACAAATTCCAATTTTTGCATGGCTCCCTTTTCCTGAATGATAATTTTCCAGGCTGCAACTAACAGCTATTTAACTGGCATACTAGTCACTGACTATCTGATCTACTAGTCGACTAGTACATGTACAGGTCACGGCAACATGTCTGGTTGAAAATGCGTAAATTGTTGAACAGTGTTTTGAAACTTTATATTTGATTCGTAATTCCTCAAAAATACTTGCGCAGAACGTATTGTATGTGTCCTTTGATGTGCGCTTTGTGGAATGATCCCATGCTATCAACATTTTGGGTGTGATGGTCCCGTAGCCTCAGTTGTCTGAATACAGAGTGAGAGTGAACTGTATCTATTTAAAACTCCTGTGGGCCATATAAAATAGGTGATGACTTTGGCGTTTTACATGCATAATCTGATACATCTATATTTATATATATTCAATTTAAATTATATATATATACCTTTTCCAATTCCTAAAATAGGAAAATGAAAATTAACATTACACAGTTCGACACAAAATTCTATCATCATATATCGCCTTATTTCTTACATCATAAATACACATCACAAAGCTGACGCAACCCTGCAACTGCAAAATGTCAACATGTGTTAACTTAGTCGCGCCAGCCATGATAGCATGCAGTTATTGTGATAGGTTAACATATATTTCCAATTGAGCCAAGTGAATGTATAACAGTATGTATTCCATACTTGTCATTTACGTGTGAAAATGCCGCCTCCTGCAGTGTCCACTCCCTTTGTCTGTCCGACTGAAGAGTGAGACTTTGCCTGCGCACGAAAAAAGTGTGTGCCATGCCGCATTAATACTGCATCCTTATCGCCTTCATGACTTGAGACATTTTATGAGGCCGAGCTGTCAGCCGCCACTGACTCACACAAGCAGGGACGCCACGCTTTATGCACTGCTGCATCAGCGACAACACTGTTTACTATACGCATTATTATTTAACAGCATGCCAGCTACAAAAGGTCACACTTTGACTTGCAATGTGTTACATCCCACAGTGTGATTTACTCCTCATCGTGTTGGCATAATCCCGGAGTTAGAGGTGTCCGCAGCATTTTGAACAGGTCACGTCACGGGTGAGAGGATGACTCAGCTTTTATTTCATCACTATAGTGCAGGAAACTGGGCTAGATGCAGTTCCTGCTGCTCTGAGTCATCTCGCTTGTGTGGTCCAAAAGAATTGGGTTAAGTAGCGTCTTTGTTTTTGGGGGGTTCAGTTTGGATAGAGCCCCAGAAGTTAGTATGTTGGCATCAGTTTCACTTTCCTGATCAAAGCCAGTCATTCAAACATGCCTCCATTGGTTGGAGAATATCTTTTAAATTCCTAATATCTCGATTCATTTTAGACGAAAGACATTTATAACAAACTTACAGGACATACGTAACCAAGGCTTGTTTTGCAGAGGACAGAGAATGGTCCGTACATAAGGACAACAACAACAACAAAGGTCACAAAACAGTGTTATAATAATAAAATTAAATAGAGAAAAATAAACTAATATTAACCGCCTCAATCTCTCAACCTGTAAAGTAGTCAGAGACACTATTATTGAAACAGAGAAAGCGCTTGAATAAATAATGTACAACATGGATAAATAAATGTGGATGTCAAGCGTTTGGATACAGACAGACATGAAATAAAAGTGGTAACTGTGTAGCTAGATAACAGCAGAGGGTCCAGGTATGGTTTTATAGTGACTTGGTTTCTCAATGAAAGGCGCCCAGATCTTGACAGATTTATCTGAGAATCTGAATCAGAATCAGAATCAGAATCAGATTTATTGCCATGGTCAGTGGGGAGCCCACTGACTAGGAAAGTGTCTTGGAATAAAGTGCAACAAAAAACAAATAAAATAAAATAAAATGAAATAAATAGAATAATATGACAACAAGGCTGTTCACGAATTTAACAGTCTGATGGCTGAGGGGAAGAAGCTGTTCCTGTGACGGGAGGTTCTGGTCTGGATGGACCGTAGCCTCCTGTCAGAGGGAAGAGGAACAAACAGTCTATGTCCAGGGTGAGAAGGGTCGGCTCTGATCCGACCTGCACGTCTCTGCATACAGGTCATGAAGAGGTGGCAGGCTGCAACCGATCACCTTCTCAGCAGAACGTACGATGCGCTGCAGTCGGCTCTTGTCCCTGGAGGTGGCGCTGTTGTACCAGACAGTGATAGAGGAGGTGAGGATGGACTAGATGATGGCCGTGTAGAACTCCACCAGCAACTTCGTCAGTAGTCGTAGTTTTCGTAGCTGCCTCAGAAAGAACATTCTCTGCTGGGCCTTCCTGATGAGGGACCTGATGGTTGGCTCCCATTTGAGGTCCTCAGTGATGGTGGTTCCCAGGAAGCAGAAGGAGTCCACAATAGGAATGGATAAACCAGCCAACATGAGAGGGGACAGAGAAATTGTTACTCTCCTGAAGTCTATGACCATCTCCACTGTCTTCTGGGCGTTGAGCTCCAGGTTGTTGTGGCTGCACCAGGACACCAGCCGCTCCACCTCCCTCCTGTAAGCCGACTCATCTCCATCTGAGATGAGCCCGATGATGGTGGTGTCGTCCGCAAACTTGATCAGCTTCACGGACTCGTGGCTGGAGGTGCAGCAGTTAGTCCATAGTCCATTAGTCCATCTGGAGAAGTATCAGATCTTTTCAAGGCTTAGTCATGACATCACGTCCCTTGGAGAATATTTTTCAGTTTTATTAGAGTACTGGTGTGAACAATTTGGTTTATATTCAGTTGGAATGAATGGAATGAATAGCTATTTTCCTCTACAGTCTTGCCAGGCTGGGCTGCGAATTTGTTCACAAACTAAAAAGCCCCACAGTCCTTTTGCTATAACAATTTGACAGTTGATTTTGCTATAGTATTAATAATTTAGTATTAATAATAGTATTAATAACTTTTTTATCGTCAGCTTCAGAATGTTGGTGGATTCTTGTTGTGATATTTTATGCGTTTTCCGCAGGTGAAATTCCTTTGGACCAAGGCATTTGACTTTGGCTCCTCTGAACGCTCCAACCATTACAGGTATGACAGGTGCTCAACATAGAGCTTGAATTGTATGCGTAAGCAAACAGGTTTCAGACAAGTTTGAAAACAAAACTCATTTCCAGCCTCAGATCAATCAAGGTGAAGGGGTTTGGGAGGTGCGACGGGGAGGGGATCAGTAATTAATACAGAATGCCGTATGAGATGGAAGCTGGCTTTTCCTATTTCTTTCTTTTTTTTTTCCACTATTGCTTCCTTTTCATTTCTCCATCCCTCCTTCTCTCCACGCCACATTATTTATCTGTGCTGTCACACCATTGTTGTGATTATGGATGTCACGCACCTATAAAGCGCTCCTCGATCAATAGGCCTGAAATTAAACCCAAAAATGAATTTCCGCAGTGTCGAGCACATGTTCTCCTGAGCAGGAATTGCTCTGCAGAAGGAGAGCTGATCACCCTACTGAGGAGACAGACACAGAAATACAAGACCTTGTTTTTAGTTCACACTCAGAACAGGGATGCTGGAAGATGCTTCTCTGGTGCTGAGAGATAGGCTCAAATGAAATGAGGAAAAGTGTAACCTGTGTGTAAATGATGCTAGTGAGAGTGATGTCTGCGGACACAGATTCCACTAAGTTGATGGAGTTATTACTCTGAAGCGAAAATCAATACACTGTTAGACATGAAGTATTGCTCATCTGTGCCATCAGGTAACCTGGTGTGATGAGGTGATGGACAGCAGAACTAGTAAAGAGGCTGAAGATGAGGAGCCAGATGAGGAATATTTACTGGGAATAATAACAGTTGTAAGAATATAATAATAGTTCTTCTCAGTTCAGATAATTCAGATACCACACGATTGTTAGTCTGGGAATGCCGACTGGTGAACATTCTCTAAAGGTATAAAATACGTGGATAGTTCGACCCCCAGACAATGGATCAGCATGCAGTAGTGGGTGCTTGGTCGGTAGGTCCTAAACTGGACGGAGTCCATTTTTGCCTCTTAAATCTGACAAAGAAGATCCAGCATCCCTCCTGTTGTGTTATTTGTTTTGACCCAGTGTTTATTGATATGATATTTTTTGCATCAGGTGTAAATATGAACTTGATTTGTGTGTATTTCTATTTAGGTTAAAAAGTTAAACACGATGTAAGCAATTGCAGTACTTTAGGAAGATTATTGTAATGTAGATGAAAACAGTAAAAAGTTTACAAGCGATCTGTCTGCGGTCCCCACACAAACATCCTTGCCCTCGAGCATCTTCGCCATCTCCCCTCCATCTGTCCTCGGGAGATGGACACATGCTTTTTTTTTCGCCCCTCTCTGTTGTTTCCCTTGTCTCTCATTTTGAATCGATTCGCTATTAATGCCAGAACATCTCAGAGGGAGGGTGACCCAGGCTGCTGTGGCTGTAACTGCCTGACAGGCTTCTTAATCTCCGAGCAGGAAGTTTGGT
Organism: Synchiropus splendidus; assembly: GCF_027744825.2. NCBI lineage: Eukaryota > Metazoa > Chordata > Actinopteri > Syngnathiformes > Callionymidae > Synchiropus > Synchiropus splendidus. The sequence continues at coordinate 11,199,526 of NC_071342.1, read as the reverse complement.
TTACATCAGCCGGGCGGGGCGGTAACTGCCATTGGGGGACCTGAAGGCTAATGGGTTGGATTTATGTCCTGCTCTCCTCCTCACAGTGAGGATCAAGTTGGCGTGTCAGGGTACCAACAACAAGAATCATTTTTCAATTTTCTATTCCACACACCCAATAATACCAGCAAATACTTTTTTGACTGACTTGTACTGTTGTGTACTGGCTGATATCTTGCGATACGATGCATATCTTGATACAGAAGTGGTGATATGATACATTACGATATGTCGCGACACTGTAAATTCAGCAATATATTGTAATAAGACCCATCATTTATGAGGAAAAAAAATCAGATAATAAATAAAATGTAAGTAATAATATAAAAAATATAATAATAATATAAGTAAAATATGATGTGCATTAAAATGAATTTATTGTTGTAAATTTCGCAGTCCAACAGAGGAATGGAAAACGTCACAAACACAGGTGCAGCAAGTGTCTTTGAATTAGCTTCAAATATCAAGACAGTATCACACAAGCATGCCTGTCAACCTCTGCCAATAACTCCCCTTATAAAGCGACGCAATTCCCCTTATAAATTGAAAGGAAACCTTACAAACACAATCGTGGTGCATTGTAATATTTTATTATTACTATTTACCTCACAGCAAGACAAACAATGTACTGGAAAATGACAACAAAGATAATATATATAAAAGCTCTTGCATTACATTTAACATGTGCAGCATGTTTGAAAATAAATCATTCTATCATCGTGTCTTTCAATCTTCCACAGTCGGCCATCGTGTCTTTCAATCAAAAACATCATAGAAGTAATGGAAGCATGGAAGAATCGGATTCTTTTCTCGTCTTTACTCTTTTTCTCTGAACGATTCCTCTTGCAACACAATTCAAAACAACGGATGTGGGCTGCAGTGCAAAGCGCATGCGCACACAACACTCCTATCGCCAAACCCGAAAGCAACGAGAAAAATAAAAGCACGATTGAGGATAACTTTTGCAAGTATGATGCTCCGACCGTCAGTTACCAGCGAGACCAGACGATCTGTTTTGTATCCAACATTGGCGAGTTGATGTCGGTCTGGCGTGAAACGTCAGTGGGATTTTTTCTTTTTTTTTCTAATTTATTTTTCCTTATATAAAAGTCGTTATACAGCGTACATGATTTCAAATCGTAACGTGAAAATGTATAAGTTATGCACAAGTAAGCACTGCTGTATTTCATCAAACATCATCGATGCTATATCATGCAATAAAGTATTGTGATATTTGAGCGTATCGGTATTTTCTCACACCCCTAATCCCTTGTGTTGCCCTGCTCAAGACTCGACTGTGTCTCTGTGTTTCTTATTTGGATGGACAGGAATGAGTGAGACCATCTTTACTGAGATATCTAAATTGCCTTTATTGCCATTTCATATGCAGCATACGCATGTTTTAACTTCATTGTCTTGCTTACAGAATCACATCGCTCCTATAAATACATTTTACCTTTTGCCTGCTCTAAGGCTTTTGAGTTGGTTTGACCAGCAGCATCCATGGTTGTTTAAATAAATGTCATCTGAACTTGTGCCTAGATGTAGTCACAACAAAATCCAGTGAAAACCCTTCATAGTATCCAAGCTCTCTCTCCTGTGATGGACAGGTAGGGTTTTCTCAAAGGTCCTCCGCACCTTTATTCACCTAAAAATGTTGTTTCTTTTAGCATCCTTGTTAAATAAACTCATCCAGACTTGGTCTTACTTGGTTTTAAGGCTGACATGTTGCAACATATGGTGACCAAGAGCAAAAGAAAAGTGATTCCTCACAGGTCTTTGCATTTGACTTATGGCCAGTTGGTCACCAACCACCTGATTTCCCCCCTGAACTTCATCCTTCAGTAATACATAACAAGACTCGACATCCCAGTCAGACACGACCGGCGGTTCATCTATGTTAATAATCGATCACCACGACGTGACCGTCGGATCCGCCTCCACTCATGAGCCTGACAATATTTGAGCACATCCGTCTCTTAAACACAGCAGTGACTTAACTCCCTCTGTTTATTTACTCCATTTCCTGAGCTCTGCGATGAAAAAACAAACACTATTAAGGCAGCCAATCAATAAGGAAGCATCATGGTGCTGAGACACAGAAGCCTCTCCCCGCTCCCTCCTCTTCCCGCTGCAGAATAGATTTATATCTCCTGCCCGGGAAACATAAATCACATATTCATACATTAAATTAAAAGGTGTGATTGATAGCAGGAGAGAGTACGAGAAACAAAAGTTTGTGGAGTCGAATAAAAAGAGCAGTTTGATAGGGAATGATGAGTCAAGTGGAACTAAATAACAGTTTGAAATGTCGTATTTATTTCACTGCTGAGAGACGATGTGGAGTTGAAACAGACACAACTGCAGCGAAACATTACCAAGCATATTTGCATGGTATCTGCTTCAACAATTGGAACTATATTAATGCAGATTTCATTTTTTTGTGTACAGGCTCAGGCGTCTCAAATGAGATATGTTTCCTGTGGATGAGAATAAAGGTCAGTAACAGAAGAAGATCAGAGAAAGTGGAGCTGGGTGGAGCTAATTGGAGACAGTAATCCAGGAAGGTCAGGTGTGATGAGTCAGTGGAAGGACATGCGTCTCAACACGGTAGAAGTGAAGGAAAAGGAACTTCCAGATATTGTTGGGCACTAAAGGGTCAAACATCTTTAAAGTTAAAGCCCTTTCAGCTGAGAATACAGTCTAAAACAGGAGTATAGTTTGTTGTTTTGACCTTGATGCAAACCACACCTTAAAAAAAGAGCAACACAAAGTGGGATATACAGTGTGGTACACAGAGTGTGTCTTGCATTAGTGGACCGTACTGCTATACAGAACGATCCAGAGCAGAGGTACAGAAATATGGCAGCATCCATCAGAGGCACAGAGGAAGAGGTGCAGGAACAGAGAGGCTTGTGAGGGGAGTGTGGAGGTGCCAAGGACATTTAAGAGAGCTGTCACGGGGAGTTTGATCTATGAAGGACCCTGTTGGCTGCACCTATGGCCTTGTGTGTGTGGAAGTGTGCTGGAAAGAGTGCAGTCAGACTTCCACATGGGATGGAATTTCATGGAAGCAGGAGTCCAGTAGAATAGTTTCAATGTGATTATCCAAAGACCAGAGCAGAAGTTCATCCACACAGAAAATCAATGGGTTTTCATTTGGAGCATGAGACGCAAGTGAGAATCAAAAAGCAGCTAAACAGATAAACCGTTCAGCTGCAAAGTGAAGTGTGAACTGTTTCCTCTTCCTCCTCCTGTTCTCGATGTTTTCCTTGATGTTTGTGTTGTTTACTTAAATTGAGATATAAGGAAATATAAGAAAAGCTAAAATTAAATAAATAAAAATAATAATCAAAGTTACATTATTATCAGATAATATTCACAGCATGCCATGGTTTAAAAAAAAAACACCCAAAATTCAAAGCTCAATTTTAGCAAGCAGAAGGTTTATTGATGTTCTTCCGAAGCACTTAAGGCTTTGATTCTCCCGAGAGGTGCAGTGTATAAATTTTAAGGAGCATAACCAAAAGTTATTGTGTCATAAAACAGGAGGTTCCAACCGAGTCATCAATATATGCACTTTAACTCCATGGATCTGAACTTTGGACTCAACTGTGTGAAATCTTCTCGAAGAAAAAGCCTTATAATGTGTTTGACGTTAATGATTCATTCACTACGGAGTCCACCTGAGTCAAGTCCGGATTCAGCCGTCAAATGCAGTTTTATATCCAGTCAGACTGGAAGAGGTAATTAAAACATATTGATCGTGAGGTGGTAGTGAAGCAGCCCTGCAGTTCACCAACACCAGAGGGTGAAACGCTGAGCTGCCAGAAGGACGAGGCAGTGGAACCATTACTGAAGCTTAATGATATGAGAAGTGTTCCCCTCTTTCCCTCGGAGGAGATTCATTAACTGCCCGTGGCAAGATACATCATTCATCAGCCTTTATAAGAGGAGTGGAGGTTTTCTTGGACGACGCTGGAGCTCGTCTTCCACACCTGAAGTTTGACAAAAGGTGACAAATTGTTGACTAATATTTACATTGCATCACTGATCCATTCCCTAAATAAACCCTGGACTTACTCCAGCATCACCCAGAACCATGACGCTCCATGTTGTCCTGCTGGAACTTCTTGAGGGACAGAAAACCATCTCTGCATTTCCTTCCTGATCTCAGTTAGATGTTCCGACATCATAAGTGGTTCTGGTGCCGATCTACAATATGAAACTGCTCTGAATCAATGCTGAAACAATCGTGCAACTTGAGATGCTGCAGCAAAAAAACGTGGGAAATGCCCCTTGTAGGCCGACGCTGCAAAGACACATCTCTGTTGTTAATCCCCCTTGTGACCACGGCCCCCTGCAAGCACTAGCCATCTGCCTTTTCTCTGTATGAAATGTAACTGTAGCTTTTCTATGAATGTTCTAGTACAGGTGAAATGTTGCGTTGAGCACAGTGTGTCACACATTTCTGTTAAGTGTGACTGTTGAGAGGGGCCAACAAACCCAAAGAAAGGAGGGTAAGAGAAAACTGAAAATAAAAATCAAGTGATGACATCATGTGTGATTATGAAATTACACTTTAAAAATGCACAAAACTGTTGGCTTGTTGTGTTTTATTTAATTTAAACCACATTCCATTTAAAGATGTGTACTTTCAGTTCTGATGTATTTTAAGGGACAAGAAATACTGCTACAGTAGCCAACGGAAATGACGAACAGTTGAGAAAAATGATCAAACGAGAAAGTTTATGTTTCAGTTGCATCGTAATGAACAAAAAAACAATGCGCAAAAATGTCAGTGACAATGTATTGTATGCAATTTATAGTTTTACTCTGACTCAAGCAGGGCCACATAAATTCATTGAAAGGGCCACATTTGGCCCCCGGGCCGCACCTCACCCAGCTCTGCAACACATTGAGCTATTTTCTACATTTCTCCACCGGTGCCTTGTTGAAGTTGTTCGCTCATCAAGCAACCCATGATCTGATAGGACCAGCAAGAAAGAGAAGTGAGGAGGTCCTTGGATTCAGATAGCCACACGAGTCACGGCCCCTGAAGTTTCACTAGTAAAGTCTGATTCTAGTTTGACATACTTTTTCTTTTGAGGAGCGGCGGAGGTTTTACCTGGGTTGGCAGGGCTTCAGGGGGGGTTGAGACGCCCCTGAACCTGAGCTGTAGCCAGTCACTGACCACGGCATCGGTCAGGAGTTTGTCTCAGTGAGGCCCAAGGGAAAGATTACGATCCACTCCCTACCTTGAAGTCGCCCCGGACACGGCTGCTGGCTCCAGCTGATGGATGTCTCATCACTTTGCCATAAATAAAAATGGCACTGGCCGCTGCTGAGAGACTGTAGATCAGCCAGTAAATAGCAAAATGTATCAAAGGCACTAACTCTCCGTCGCTTCTCTTCAAACCAACTCTCCAGGTTTCAGTAAAACCCTGCTGACTTCCAGTCTTCATCTTAATTTGACAGCTCTGAACTCATCTGTCCTGACATGGAAATAATGACATTCTGTCCTGGCATTTGCATTGTTTGAGCCGCAGCCACCTGCAGGGGGTTTACAACACTCGATCACAGACAATAACAGTAAAGACAGAAGAGCGCTGCTTTATGACTCCAGCACTTTGAGTTTGAAGTCTTCCAGCACCAGTGAGTTTAAATTATGGAGGGAGACGTCCTTGGGATGTGAACATCTCATTTCAGCAGCAAGCGGCGCACGGCCATACACACACACACACACACACGCACGTGCATCCACGTGCGCAGACACACACACACGTTCACTGGAGGTCTCTGGGAGGCTGGACTCAGTGGAGCATGATATAAGAATTATACATCTGGCAGCAGTAAACCTGCAAACCCTCCTTCCAGTACGCACACACACGGCAGCATGCACACGCACAAACTTGTGGCTCTTATGAGACAGAACACTAACTTTTGTCTCATCTCTCGGCGGGATTATTTATTTTGTTTTTCAGGAAGTGTATGCAGATGTGACAGTGCAGCTTTATTTCTGTTATTCATCATCAAAGCTCCGGCAGCTCCTTGCTTATCAGAAAAGAGGCAGGTTTTTATTGGTGAGTTCTCGTCTTATTATGTCCTTTTTTAAAGGTCAGATTGGGCTAAATATTATCAGCGTAAAAGGCGAACACCTCCCTCAGTAGAATCACCACCGACAGCGCATCATGTGTCAGCAGTTTTGATTGATGAAAAGCTGGAACCTTGAGAAGAGCCCAGTGAATGACTGGGTCAGATCACGTCCAAAGCTGCAGCTCTTGTCTTCTACTCGACTGCGCAGTGAGTACAGTACCTGCCCCAGACGCTTAGCTCGCCAGTCATTTGTTTTATTGATCTTATTCCTACGTTCACCTGTAGCCTCGACCTCTGGACTCAATGAAAGTGCCTTCTGGCTGACAAGGGGCTGGTAGCTTGCAAGTGATATGGCCAGCAATTTAGCTGTTCACCAGCTCACTGTTGTAAGTGAGCTGTTTGATTGATTCTAATACCATCACAATCTTCTTGTTGATTGATCCAACACACACACACACAGACAGACAGTAGATTGTTTACTATGATGGAAGATAATATGAAGGCGCCACACAAGCATGTGGAGGCTTGTGGTCAGATGTGGCTGACTGAGCTCCTCAGCCTCATCTTGAGGATAAAGACAGTGGTCCATGATCACCGTCAGCTCACCATGAAGACGTCCTTCCTCATTGCTTCTTCAATCCATGTGTAAATCCAAAGTGAAGACAAATCACCTCTGTAAGAAGAAGGGCCCTTACCTTTTTTCACCTATATATGGTGAACACAGTTTTGCTTTATGTGACCTCCAAATAGCTCACATCTCTCCTCCTTAATGCAGAAGCTTCAGGTGTGGGCTGCAGAAGGTGAAGATGGAGGAGGCTGAGGCAAACCCTGACTGTAAATGCTGGAAGGGACAAAGGCTAAGCATCAAGTATGAAGAGAATTCTTCTGTACCTGAAGTTCCCCACCAGCTTTTTGACTATATATTGTTGAGCTCTATGGTGTTAAGGTCACGCAGGTTCTTCTGATTCAGTTGAGAGGTAGAAGCTGCATCAAGGTCGCTTACAATCTCTTACAATAAATACAATCCGCCACAAGCATTTTCACCGCAACACCAAAGTGTATGGGCCAAAGTCAGCAGCACGCGTCGAAGTCACCGGTCAAACACAATTTCTATTTATTGAACGTTCAACTCCTGTAGCAGGAAAGAAGAGACTAAGCTGTTCTGTTTTTAATGATTTCCCAACTATGATCTCTGCTACCAAGAAAACAGCGTGTCGAACACCAAAGTTAGCATGACACTCATTGGGGATGATCCACTTTTTGCAGATTATTATTGAGCATAATTTTTGTGCCGACTTCTGTATATATTTTTAAATCTGGAGTGGGCCGAATAATATGATTGACTGGCCCGTTTTGGCCCCCGGGCCTTGTGTTTAGCATTGTATTGGATTTGTGACATTACATCACAATATGAACAGCATTTGGATCAAATCAGTAGTTGGTGTTTATAAATATATTTTTAAATAACTCCATCACTCGGTTATTTGTATTGACTTGATAAACCAGTGTGAAAAAATAAAATGGAAAAGGTGACGTTTCTGAGCCCTGCAATGGACCAGGATAGTGATCAAGGGGTGTCTTTCATGTTATCTTAAAATATATATCTTAAAAAAATATATATTTTGGTTCAGGTTATAGGTAAATACAGAGGAGCGCAGCATCGACCCCGCAGTCCCGGCTGTGCGCCGGCATATAAAGGCGAGGCCACGCCCCCTGTCTCAGTGTCTTTCTGACTATTGGCTTCTGCATTAAATATTCGTCGAGCTCCGCGCGGATTGGCTCCCATCTCGTCTAATTTCATAAAGCCTTTGGAAGTTGTGTAAAGGGGAATAAGTCGTGGGAAAACCCTTGAGATAACCGCGGAATCCATCGCGCAATTACCCGCCGACAGCAGCTCTCTGGACGGCCTCTGCGGTCGTCAGTGGTGGGGGATCCAGACGGAGCGCGCGGTGTCTGTAAGTAACCGAGGTGTGCACCGCCTCCTCCGGCTGCGGGACTCTGCGTCTCCGCTGGGATCCGATGCAGGAGCAGAGAAAGTTCTCCGTATTGCCCTTTATTTTCAGAGAATTCCTGGAAGTTTTAGGGCGCGTCTGACTGCTTTCAATTCAGTCTTTAAAAGTCTTAATTTATTTCAAATATCAATTAAACCAAACTACAGGAGATTGGTTAAAATAATTAGGGGAATTTCTGCTTCTAATGTATTATTTCTCTTTTATCTCAGTGTTTTTCAACTATATGTTTTTTTTTTTTATATCCTGTGATTCTAATTGTATTTTGAACGACATTCTGCAGGTCTAATGACCACAGTCTTAAATATATTAGATCATACAAAATCATGGTATTTATTGTTCTGAACTTGCATTGTTCGAGGTTTTGTAAGATTCTAACTCAGTAATTAAATGCTTTTGTTTAGTTTTAGAATAATTATGTGAACACAATTTGTTAACTTCCACCATCTGTTTTGGCTTGTTTACATTTTGTGCGGTTTTGTGCACTTGCTTTTGAGAATGCATGCAAAATACTTTTCATACGTTATGTGAAAAGTTCCTCATGCGTGAAGATCAATTGTTTGTTATAGCTTGATCAGCAAGTTTTGGACTTCCTGCGATGTGAAGCCAAAGGCAGCGCTGGTTTGAGTGTGTCTGGCTTGAGGTGTGTGTGTGTGTCCTGCAGCGGAGTGTCCTTCACAGGGGAAAAGCTGAAAAGCTTTTGCCAAACTGAAGATGTTGCTTACTCTTTGTCGCAGTGCTATCAAGATCGGAGCTGGGCATGAACGCTCCAGAAGGCACATGCTGATGGTGCACGCTGGGGTAATGGCCTCCTAATGCAAGCATAAATAAGCGAATCGACAACCTGACCGTCACCAACAACACAGGGCTTTTCCATGGTAGTTGACTCTTCACCTAAAAATTACAGCCTTTGAAGCTTCCTGATCTGATTTTTTTTACCCTTTGTGTCACTTTGCTGTAACTACTGGCTGCATTAAAAAGTCTTCCATGTGTGAGATGTGGAGCTTTTGGATGATAAATGCAGGGGAAGTCGCCATGTCCTTGACTTTTATCGTACAACCTCTCTTTTTAACCTGAAACTTGCAATTGATGTAGTTTCAGGACTGGCCGTTTTGAGGTCTGAAAGTGATCTGTCTGACGCAGTGCCACCGCAACAAAAAGCCCGTCTTGTCTTTTACCCCCATTAGTATGGACATCACATTGTAGCTGGCCATTTTTTGAGTTGGCAATATGATCCGTCCTCTCTAAACACCCTGAACCGCTCTGCTGTAAAATACAGCCCTTGTCTCCTCGTTCCTCTTTGCATGACACGCCGACGTACTTTTTTGTGTTTCAAACTTCCCCATTCACCTTGTTTGAGGTTCATTGCGCCTATCTTGTGAGAAGTATATGAGCAAGTCTGAAACGCTGCCCTTTTGTAGCCGGAGAGTGTTGAGCTCATTTGTCATTACATCGCTCCTAATGGGGAGAAACAGCCCCATCTGAGCCCCCTGTGCTGTTAATAAACCCTTCCTGTTTGCAGCCGCTGCTTGTGCCGCGACCACGTCTGCATCCAACTACGTCCCTGCTCATGATGCTCATGGTTTCAAGTCTGGTGCTGCTTCCTTCCCTTGTTCTCCTCACTGCTGTTTCATTCTCACTGAGTCACACAGTGTTGTCTTTAACCGAAACAACGTGGAAATGATGCAGGTGTTTATTCCACATTCACAAACAAATGAGTGCGTGTGGTAAGATCTTCTAGTGTCTTTATTTAAACTCTGAAGTGGTGACAGGAAGGTCACACTTGGAAAAGCCAAAATATCACTATCACAGCTAGATGCCTGCTATTTAACAGACACTGACTGGAAATGAAAGCTTTGTGGATTCATTGCAATGGATGACGTTCAGTGCACAGTAAATGTCTGCTTTTATTGGCAGGTTTAACGCAACATTAATGGTATGATGTATGGTGAAGTTTTATGTGCCGACTGCAGTGTGTTTGTATGTGTTCAGGTGTGCATTGCTACAAACATTTACTGCCTTAAATTTGTTTGTGCATGTGTCCAGATGATTCAATGACAGAGAACATGATGAGTCAGAGTCTTCAGACGTATATAAATTGCCTTTTATGGTCACTCCCACCAAAATTAAAAGAAAATGAAACTCAGTTGTTCACATGTATTTTTCCTTTAAATCGCTTTACCGACATTCTGTCAACTCATATATACCAGGTGGTTATTTTTTCAATTTATTTGGATGTATTTGTATATGTATAATGTATTTTATTTCCATTTCAAGACTAATCCCAAACATTTTATCGCAGTTTTTTTTGTAGCATTTCATTTTATATTTATGTCCCTGTTGAGTTGTCTACTTTTAAAAATACCTAAATCAGGAGCTGTAGATACACATTCCTTTTTTCTGATATCTTGGGTTACACTTCTCTACTTAACTATTTGGAACAAAATAAGTGCTGAGTAAATTCGAAAAGTGTGACCCTTGAAATGTCTTCTAGGTGGTGTTCAAAACCTGTTTCAAAAATGTCCATAATTTTACTAAAATGTTGAATGATTATTGGAACATTCAATTAAATTAACTAAAATATTTAATAAAAAACACGAAAAATATCAAAATGCATTTGGGAATCGAGAAGTACTTCCAGGTGCACTGAGCCGTCACTCTGCTCCTCTTCAGATGAGGATTTCCTTATTGCCAAATACTGATACTTTATCATCATGTATACTGTATGCCCCACTTCAATGAAAACTATAGCTTATAACCCACACATGTCTGTGGGTTTTGCATTTGTTTTTCTGTAGCACTGTTTTTTTCTTTCTTTAATTCGTAGTTCAATGTTAGTTACAACGTAATAGGCCTTTTTTTTCCTCCCAGGTTACAATGTTGTGGTTCGTTCTGCTCCTGTCCTCGCTTTCCTGGGCCCAGAGATCCGAACCCATGTTCTCAGCAATAACCCGGGCTGTTCTTCCCCCTGACTACGACAACAACCCCACCCAGCTCAACTACGGAGTGGCTGTGACTGATGTGGATGGAGACGGAGACCTGGAAATGTTTGTGGCAGGGTGAGAAAATTGCCTTTAAATTGCCTCTAAGTCTAAAGTAACCGTTGATCCGATTAAAAGGCCTAATTTCTATGGCCCATTCTTAGCACTGTAATTTAATTTAACAGCACACATTAAGGTTGGCTGATGCCTATTTGTCCGAGATAAAGGTGCGGCAGCAGACAAAGGCAAAAGAGACGACCATGTTGCCCTGCGCTTCACTCAGCTGATGAAAATAGATGTGATTGGATGGCAGCACTTTGGCAGGTTCCCTCAATCCAGTGAAGCGGCAGAGAATTTCTAACTGCCGAACTGAATATAGATTGATGTAAATGACCATGCATCATAAATGTCCTTTCATCAGGATTCCAGATTCAGCAGGTATTTTGAAGAGGAGGACGTACATCAATCTGATTTTATATGTCTGTGTGACACCAGTGATGAGCCAGAAGGAGAGTCGTATGCTGGTTACAGAGAGTCAAAGGGTTTAGATAGATGAAGACTGCGGAGGCCTAGACTCAGTGAGCTTGGGAGGAAGGCCCATTCATCGTCTCCAAAACGTTCACACTGTAAGCCCCATAACACAGTGCAACAGTTTAACACTGTACTTTCTGTTCACAGCTGACAGATTTTTAGTTTCACCTGTGCTTCTCTTTTTTTTCAACAAATCCAATGAACGTTTCTGTCCATGTTTTGACAGCTACAACGGCCCAAATCTGGTGCTGAAGTACGACAGGCACAAGAGAAGACTTGTCAACATCGCTGTCGACAACAGAAGCTCCCCATTCTACGCTTTGAGAGACCGTCAAGGCAACGCCATCGGGGTGACGGCGTGCGACATTGACGGCGATGGCCGAGAGGAGATTTACGTGCTTAACACGAACAACGCTTTTTCTGGTACAGTACACAAGAAGCGATCTTATCTGGAAACCAAAAATGCAAAGATGCACTGGTGAGAGTCTTTATGCAGGCGCTGACTGTATCTGATCTGAGAGTGCAGATAAGAACATCAGACCTGATAACAGCTACACTGCTATTCATCAGTGTGAAAGCTAAAAACTGAGAGGCTATTAGCGTTTCATGTAATACCTCTGACTCACAGCCCTGATCTCTGTATCCCAGGACGGGCGACGTATTCCGACAAACTGTTTAAGTTCCGTAATGGACGCTTTGAAGATCTCCTCAACGATGACATTAATGAGCACAGAGACGTAGCCAACCGTATGGCTGGGCGCTCAGTGGCCTGCGTGGACAGAAAGGTATCTCACACACACACACACACACACACACACACAGGCGTGTGCGCGGTCACACACAAACTCCCCGGAGTGTCTTCTGCGCACATGCATGGCTGCCTCTGTTTGTTTACCAGTGATAACTCATGCTCTGCCTACGCCGCCCTTCTCAGCATGTGCTATGACAGTTCATTTGGGGGAATGGTGTGCTATTTTCTCTCCTCTGTCCATCGCGCCAGTGTAATTACAGAAGCCAGGGCTCGTTTGTTTTATAGAACATCGTACGAGGGGAGGAGTGATGACTGCACATTGCTTCTTTTCCCCCCCAGCATTTTCTTTCTCTTTCTTTCGGCTCTCTTTCCATTGTCTTCCCGCCGCCCCCCGTCCTCTAGTTTGTCTGACTGACTCCTCTCTGTCTCTTATCTTGAGGATAAAGGAGGTAATAGTTGGATGGGGGACAGTGGGGATTACAATACCCTGTTTTCTCACACAGTCCCATCTCAGTGAACACTGATGGGTTGTGTGGCGGCCAAACCGATTGGAAAGATATCCCCCTTAAAAGGCAGACTTTTGTGCCAGCCAAAAACCCTGATGTGTGATCTTCAGTCACGGCTGCCACAGAGAGGATGAATATATTTTCCTGTTGATGAGCAATTTTCATTAATCCAGTTGGTAAACAAGATGCATGAGGTGGAAATGGCTGGAGGCGGCTGTCTGTCGTAGACATCGTATGAGGAGCTCAGTCATCCACCCGAGACTGATGTGGCGCTTTCCTTTTTCAAACGAGTCAAAACATAGTCATGCTTTAGTCCAGCTTTTATCCAGCTCCAGGCTGTGCTACCGTAACACACACTCGTGGCCCTTTTGCAGCCTCCAGCTAGTGCAGGGCGCGGCTCATCGTCATTGGTTCTTTTCTCACAACTATTTAAAACCTATATTCTTACCGCTTCACTTGGTGCTTTGATTGCAAGCATAGCTTCTTGGTCTTCTAACCGACTTCTGCAGAGTATACTGAAGTTGAGGTAGCAACCCTGGGGTGACCTCTGACAATCTGAACCCAAAAATGTGTCTGCTTAGTTTGGCTTTTGAGTTTTAAACATTGCTTGTAAGACCATGACTGCTGCCAATGGAGTCGTGATTGTCAACAATTCATCTGCCTGTGAGCAAAATAGCTCAAAAAACAGAAGACGATATGAAACGTTGAGGATTTGTGCTGGATTTTTGAAAATTTGTGGTGCAAAAGAAGCTGTAATGTTATATCAAACTTCATTTAATGCCCAACAGCAAAGGTTTTATGTCAATAGAGACGGCTGAGGTTAGAACTGGAAGTTTTAGCTTTATTTTAAAGCAAAAACGCACATTTAAAAGGTTGTTGTCAACAATATTTTTGAAGCTATAAAAGGTCGTTGGTTATAATAAATCAATATGAAGCAATAACATGTGGTGTAAAATCACTGTCACCATCATATGAACCCACTTGAAAACCTGCAGCAGAGGAGAGCTATTATTGTGAAAGTTATTGTGTATGTAGGAACGTAAAATTCTAAAACCAAGTAGAAGGAAAATTTTGACTTTGTAAAGAAGTCAGGGAAATATTTTACTTATTTACAAAAGACAGACAAAAACCTGAAGAGGACTCAACTTTATTGCAGGATAATTTGGGATGTTTTTAAATCATAATAAATTGCTTTTTAGCATCTTATTCATCGCAGCTATATTCTACCCTTAAATGTTAACTTCGTTCTAATCCCCACCTTAGTTACCGGTTATTATATATAAGCCTGGTTCAATTCTTCCCAAATCCCAAGTAATCCCATATTCCCCAACATGCTGATCAGGAGCACCCACAGAAGCCTGGAGTTTAGTTGCTAATAAAATGATTCAGCTGTGATGGATGAGGTCCTTCGATCTCTTTTTGTTGCCGAGGTGAACTAATCCAGTGAAAAATGTCAAATGTGAAGCAGCCTTCTTTATTGGATGCTTGAAGGTGACATCCCGCCGTTCGTCTTACACTAACTGATGGCGGTTGCATATCCAGAGATCTCACATTAAACTGACTGATGGGTTTTCCCACAAGCAGGCGGCGCGTACTCCCTGAAAAACGATCATGTTGAAGGCTGGACTTTTTAAATCACAATTGTTTTGGGAAAGAAAGCTCTCATTCCCAGTGAACGGATGACAGGCGGTTAGCGAAGCCTGCACCAGCGGAACTCCAGTGGCAGAAATTAGCCTCGGGTCAGAACTTATTGAAAAATCATTGACTTTTAAGATTGTTAAAGAACTGCCAGTGGCCTTTGGGTCTTTCTTTGAAGTTCAGTCTCATTTTTTTTCCTGGTTGCCAGTGAGCTACTACAGTAAGTGTGTAGCGCAACCAAGCTCCCCCACCTCAGCAGGCCTTGATGGCATTTACCACAACTGGGCCCCTTTCTGTAGAAGAATTACAGTGGAGGTACCACAAGCGATCCAAAAGCACCTTTGCGTGTGCTTGTGTGTGGTTGTGTGTGTTAGTATTGATTGAAATATGTTGGGCCTGGTGGGAAAGCTCATTGGAATCAAGAGTGTAGTCTATTAGCGTGGTTCCGTCTGTGAGTTTGTGTCTGCAGGGACTCTGACTGATAATGGAGTGTGAAATTAATCTCCGAAGGGAAGCAGAAGAAAAGGAGCAGGGGGAGAACAAGGGGGATAGGAGGAGCACGCCTACCAGCGGGTCTACGGAGAGGGGAGGGAGCCGGCCGGCCGAGGGAAAAAAAATACAACTTTCCATATATTTCTGTTGTGTTTTTTTTTTTTTTTTTTTTTTACTGTCAACAAGGTAATTGATGACTTGGTCATTATTCAAGTTAATTGGATTCCAAGAGAGAAAGGAGATATGGGGGAAGACTGATGAGACTTCATGGAAGAAGTCTGAGAGCAGCTGTGAACATCTGGCACTTCGGCCCAAACAAACTCGGAGATTAAGACGGCGTTGATGTATCGAATGGTCATAATGTTTCAGCTCAGCTTTTATCCTGTAATTGATGCCAATTTTGATCCGCTTTAAAATGTTAGTAAAGAGATGAGTCTGGTTCTCTCAAGGATTTTGTCTCTGTCTTTATCTCGGTTTTCGAACGTCCCAGACTTGAACAAAAATTTTGAGATTTTAAAATTTCGACAAGTTACGCAACATATTAATACTAGTATCATATTGACATTCAACAGGACATTAATGAAGGATTGGTAGTAAATGATGGCTATAAGAGTGGTGAAAATAGGAAGGTTCAATCCCCTCCCAGGTTGTAGCATTGCTTTCACAGACATGCTGGCAGGATCACCTGAAAGATCCTGACAGAGAACGCCAGATGTGTCTATACCTGTGGCGACGGACTGCTCATGGGACTGGTGCATTATTAGAAAAATGACATTAAAAATTCACCCAAAAGATGCTGCTGTTTAGTAGCAACCTGACGGTCGCTGTGCAGAATGTAAACAGTTTCAACCTCTGTGGTCTGTAGTACGTACGTATTGAGGTTCCACTCCTCATCAATATAGTGAGTTGTCAGACTCGCGTAAGATTGCGAAGCCACAGATGTCCACGTATCACTTGTAATGCCCACCCTGACTGCTGACTGAAGCTTACTTTTCACGTTTTCTTTTACTGACTGGTGCATGTTTGGGATAACAGACATTTGCTAGACACTATAACGTAGTGTGGCTCTTTATGGAATTAATGTACGAATCGATTCAGAATCAGAAAATAGATTTTTTAAACACAGCACTAGTCACAGGGGAGCTGCTCGCTCTCCACACCTCCGAGGCTGGAGCACTCACTCCAGGGTTTGATGTCCTGTTGTGGGCTGGAGCTGGGACAGGGATGAGGCGAGTCTGGGACAGAGCGTGACTTGGTTTATGACTTTGTCACAGCCAAACTGCACAGAAGCACACATTCAGAGCTGGACACGCACCGGGCACCTCTTCACTTCTGGAGAGACGTCACTCACTCGGCAACCCCTCCCACATGCAGCGGCCACACACATAGAGGAACAGCGCACCTGCAGCACACACTCTACATTCACTCCTACAAAAGACTCTTTTAAGGTTTGGAACGCATTGTTTCTTTTTCCATTCATTGTAATGGGAAAAATCGATTCAGATTTCAAACAAATCGCTTCTCGAACGGTCGTCTGGAGCGGATTGTGGTTGAGAACCAAGCAAATAAATATACCGGACTTCCATAAGCCTTATAGCAAGTGTATGAACTGCCACCCTCCCACCCCCTGATTTACAGTAACTATTATTTTTCGTCAAGGTCACAATAATCACCCTCTATTTGGAGCTTCAAAAACGACTAATGCTTCTCCTTCTCCCATTTCCTTTCCCCCCTCAGGGAACCGGCAGATATTCCATCTACATTGCCAACTACGCCAGCGGTAACGTGGGTCCGCATGCGCTCATCGAGATGGACGAGGACGCGAGTGATCTGTCCCAGGGAGTGGTCGCCCTCTCCAACGTGGCTGAGCAGGCCGGCGTAAACAAGTTCACCGGTAGGTGTAAGCTGAATGGAAGGAGCGGTCCTCACAGCACTAGCTTTATACACACTCATGCAGAGGGGCACACAACCGCAGCGCCCATTGAGCTTAAAATATTGGACCTCGGCGCGGCAGAGGGGAGCTGGAGAGCTGCCAGGTGAGCGAATGGGGGAGAAAAAGAAAAAAGCCAGATGATCAGTGGCGTGAGAGAAGAAAGAGAGTAGTAGTGAGCTCTTTTGGCTCAGTCAGCTGTTTACTTCAGTCAAAGTCACAGGGGATGAGAAGGACGATGCAAACATATATCAGACGACTCAACGGCCCAGAGATGACATCTATCACACCTGAGTGTGTTACCTCGGCTCCACCGAGAAATATATGGACATGATAGTGTTTTATATATACAGCAGGGCCTTCCATGTGGCCAGCAGAATGCTCCAGAATCCCGTCCCAATGTGAAACTACAGGAGTGTGAATCAATATAAAAATCCAACTGACACCTGCGTTAGTTGACGATGAAACTTGAAGTTTCCACTTTAATATCAACTGTTTTGTGCCTCGAGTCTCCTCCCCCGCTCGAGTAGCATCCTCCCATCCATCCAAGAGAAACAAGATGAATTCTCCCTACTGTACCGGGCGAGAGCAGTAAATGACAAAATGATTGATCTCATCATATTTTGGATGATAAGATCGTGAATAGCACTTAAGTTCTTTTACGATTCTTGTTATCCGCGGTCTTTGAAAAGTCCTTGGTGGTTTATGGCCAAGTTTCGTGGTTAAGTGTTTGTTAACTTCATCTTTATTCTGCTGTAGGTCCAAGATTTTTGATCATTTCGGAATATGATACTTGATACTTATGATTTGGACAATTACTTCAGAAGACGATTGTGCTAATTAATTCATTAAAAAAAAAAAACATATTTATATATAGAGCACACCGGAATATTAGCCGCACCCATGAAATTTAAGAAGGAAAATAGATCTTTTTCATACATAAGCCGCGGGTGCAGTGGTGCTGTCTGCCCCACAGAATATGTATGAGGATCACTTCTAGCCATCCTCTACTTCTAGTTTTGAAAACGGCATTGAGACTGACTCAGGAAACAAACTCGGCAATGTTTTGATATTGAATCATGAACTCCTCACATATTATTTACATTTAAAGTGTTCAAAATGCAATATTTTCACCCTCCAGTAGATAGTCTCTGTTGGCAGAGCTGCAGACACACAGGCAAAAACAGCGCTATTTGAGCGCTTTAAAGGTAAATAAAATATGACGAGGCGCAATATTTTTGCCTGCAGACACTCTTGAGACTGTAAAAACAAGGGATGCTCCGAGAGACAGGGAGAGCACTCAGCTGAAGAAGCTGTCTTCGACCTCTTTCATGAACGTTCCCACTCTGGACATTTGCAAAAGTTTCAGATTCAGGTGGCCAAAGAACGCTGCATCTGACACACGCAAAACAGCAGCGACCTCATGAGCATGGAAAACTCACTGTGCTCCATCAAGTGCTGGTGTTTTAAATATCGTGTTTAATTTGTGGCATTGATGCCTTATAACGTGCATGTGCTGCAGGATGCAAACTCTACATGACAGACTGAAAAAAAACCTCCACAGTAGAAATGCTGTTGCTAAGCGAGCGGTGAGTCGCAGGGAGGGAAGAAGGAGCGGAGGCATCACAAACCTCGAGCGGTGCTTCATCAGAGTGTCATGTGATCGGATTTTGTGATCGGCAATGATCGGCATTCACTGATCACACCGATATGAATTCGATCGATTGGGGCATCCCGAGTAAAAATTCATGTATTAGCCGTGTCGTTGTTTAAGCCGCAGAGTTCAGACCACGAGAAAAAAGTAGTGGCTTATAGTCCGAAAAATATAATAAATTTAAGTCCCGCTTCAAAACAAACAAGCTTAACTTTTTAAATCACAGCACCATATCCTTCTCGGAAGCTGCAGTTTCCACCCGTCCCTTCAACGACGGAATCATCCCATGTTCGTGGAACTGTCATTTTTGTCCCTACACGGATAATTCAATTGTAAGGTGCAGTAGAACCAGTGGAGGATGGGAGCCTGTATGGCACTCTCATGAGGCAAACTGAAAGGCATTTTAAAAAGGCATTTTTTCAGGACCACCAGGGGGCATCCCTTTTTCTGCTTCAACATAAGGGACACTGGGGCCAGGTGTACTGCAGCAACTCATACTGATATACAATTCAAACTCAGCGTCCATAAGCGAAAACCCTGTGAAAGTTGATCTTTTCACTTTTTTATTGAACTCAGCTCATTGGACGCCACAAATCCCGACAAACAAACATGACAGCTCCACTATTAACAACATCATGGTTCACCATAAACTAAATGCTGGCTGACGTGAGGTGAGGTTTGATAGTGATGAGTATCTTCAGTGTGTTTTTCCACACATAATTGTTGTCCTCCCCTCCCTTGACTCTGGTCCCAGATTTGTGGCACCTCATAATTCTTCTCCCGATACATCACTCCTGTGTTCATTACCCAACATCCTAATCTCACCTCCCTGTGGTGTGTTTTAGTTACTCTCACTTTGCTTCTTCCTAAGACTCCTGTCGTACAGATGTGAAGGCTCCATGTGCGAACTTAATAAAACGATAATGTTTTGGTACTGTACAACTTTTCCCGAAGGTTTTTTTCTTTAAAGGACATGTGAGTTTACCTCAGTAAAGAACGAGGGCCAAACCTTTTGTGAGGTAATAATTAGCGTGTGGTCAACACAAAGACTGCCAGCGTGTTTGTGCTGAGCGATGTTTATGTGCCCGGTACAGTCTGCGTCAGCAGAAAGACCTTACCCGGTTCGGAGGAAATGGTCTGGAAAGGCAGTAATGATCTTGCCCTGTCCACTTCTCTGATGCAGCTGTCCTTGCCCTCTCACTGCTGCCTCAGTCAAAACCTTTGTTTCCTGCCCCGTGACTGACTCTGGTGCCTTTGTCGATCTTGTCTTCTGGACAGGAGGACGAGGCGTTGTGGTCGGACCAATCGTCAGTAAGACTTTCTCCGACGTGTTCTGTGACAACGAATATGGACCCAATTTCTTGTTCAAGAACAACGGCGACGGAACCTTTACTGATGTTGCGCAGCAAGCAGGTAGGAGGACGAGACGTTGAGAAGGAATTGCTACATACATGTCGCTAGTTTACGGAGGAATATCCCACCATCAGTCTTTATAGTTAGGTTAAGAAACACCTCTGCTCTGGTCGTCACCAGGAGAGCAAGTTCAAGACTGATCATCAGGACGTTTTGATTGTTGCAACGCATTATGGGGTTTGCACTATGAGTGCACTTAACCAGCAGGTTCAGCAAAAAATGAAAACTTCTGTTGATCATGAAATGACTTTGCAGGCAACTTAGAATAATATCGCGGGTCAGATGTGGCCTCCGGGCCTTAAGTGAGACTGCTGTGGCATATTTAAAGCTCTTTTTATCCTAAGTGCACAGTGACGCTCAGTCATGAAGATATTATTTTCCTTTTAGGAATAGAGGACCCCATGCAGCACGGCAGAGGAGTAGCTCTCGGGGACTTCAACAGAGACGGCAAGACGGACATTGTGTACGGCAACTGGAATGGACCTCACCGTCTCTACATGCAGCTGAACAACCGCAAGCACAAGTTTAAGGTGAGGCGTTTTTCCTGTCGCTGTGATACTTGTTATGCTGCCTGTAGAGCATTAAACACGACATTGTTATTGGGAGGAAGTGAGATAGCAACGTGTAACAGACACAGCTGGAGGGAAAGATGAGCAGGAAAATTGGTGTTAGCTCACTAACAAGGCTGTGCCATCTTTTCAGCACCATAAGTCAAGCTCATGGTCACATGAGGTACGACGGACCCTTCCAGTGATAATGGGTGGGATTTGGTCTTTCCATTTATTATTATCAGAATCAGAATAGAATTCATTGCCATGGTCAGTGGGGGTCCCACCAACTAGGAAAGTGCTTCAAAATAAAATAAAATAAAATAAAACAACAAAGGACGGCCGAGGGGAAGAAGCTGTTCCTGTGACAGGAGGTTCTGGTCTGGCTGGGCCGTAGCCTCCTGCCAGAGGGAAGAGGGACAAACAGTCCATCACCAGGGTGAGAGGGGTCGAAGGCTCTGATCCCACCTGCACATCTCTGGGTCCTGGAGACATACTGAAGAGGTGGCAGGCTGCAACTGATCGATTATTTCATGTCTTTAAGTAACGTGATCATGTATGGTAATGTGAAAACGTGAAAACGATGTGAATGAGGATGCCTGTGGACTCTTTGTTTTTACATATTTCTATTCAGAAAAATTCGTTTTTCCAATGTTTTTAAGTTTTCTAAATTAAATTATACCTTGAAATGAATTTGAATTGGAATGGAACAAGACAAGTCGAAAATCTTAGACAAACTGGGTAAAGATCAAAATAAATACATTATTCTCCGGTAGGAGATCAAGATGGTTCCATATGTTGCGCAGCACGCAGGTAGTAGGACGAGACGTTGACAAAGAATTGCTGCTTAAATGTCGCTAGTTCATGGAGTTGGAGTTTTGATTGTTGCAACGCATTATGGGATTTGCAGTATGAGTGCACTTAAGCAGCAGGTTCAGCAAAAAATGAAAACTTCTGTTGATCATGAAATGACTTTGCAGACAACATTTCCCTTGGAGCTGCACCCTAGATCCACAAAGACATTGAGATTAGATTGTGGCATCCTGTTGACAGATGCAACATCACTGTTGCGGGACCCATCGCTACAGTTTTACCAATAATAGACTGCAAATTTAATCTACAGAGACCGACTGACTGGGAGATGAAAAAAGGCTCCCAGACCAGTGGAACCAGGCTTGCTCACTTACATGTCTGTTTAGTATAAATGTCTCGGTATACACTCAGGTTGCGGCACAAATCAAGTAAAATGAGGAGTTTATGATGGTCATCATCATGGTAGCCCCAACCATCTTCTTGGATTGCCGCTGGAGGGGGACCGTTTGATTCCGGCTGACCTCAGCTTCAATGAGAAAATTCTCATGGCATGTATGAATATGTGACGCCTTCGAAGGGAGATGAGTTGAGGTCACGCAGTTGTCTTTTCGTGAGGTTGGCTGATGTCGAAATGACAAAACATTTGTGCCAGTGTCTACTGAAGGCGCGACGATGGGAGGTACAGTCTTGTGTTGCTTGATGCCATATTTACACCAAAAAGAGCAGCACTCATATTTCCCTGAGTGTTTCCCCATGCTGTGTTCTGAGCAGAGCGACAACAACTGACAAGGAGAGTTTGTAAGCTCACGATCGATGAAGACACACAATAGTGGCTAACTGTAAAAATGGTCTGTCGATGTGCACAGCGGTGTGGTGAGTTAGCACCTGTCTCTCCCTGCTCCATTTCATAGTTTGAAAACAGCCAGGCGGCAATTTCCCCAATTACTGATTCAGTGAGGTCGGCGACAGTTTGTGTAGCTCAGTAAACCGGCACAGTGTTGCATGTAAATCTGCAGGGCAGCTCCGCCGCGGTCCACCTGTCACACTCGCTCTTTACAAGAGCGATAACTGTCACCGGTGACATCTTTATGGGAGTCACATGAAGGGTTCACGTGTACGGACAACAGAAGCTTTCCAACAGGCGAGAGCTCCCTCTGCCTCCTGTGGGCCGCGCTGACCTTTGGCACGTAGAATGAAGCGCTTGTATCAGTCCAGTAAAGCGCTAATTCAATTGGGCTGAAACAGCAGCCTGTCTGCTGGTGGAAAGTGCCGATTAGGCCTCTCAGGGCTTTAATTAAAATCTATGGCGGCGGGTCCAACACACATGAATACACAACACACACACACACGCGTACTTTGCATTTAAATAGAGGGGAAGTTCTTCATTTTTCACCAGAGAATTACATTAAGCCTTAAAAAAAAAGAGGATGCAGAGTTTAAATGCTAATTGATCATGTTGCTTTGAGCCGGTCGTGTGGTGAGATACACCCACGCTTTCATTGTAGTTTTTGAGGCATTAAATGTGCATTAGTGTTACCTAGTTAATCCGTATTAAAGGAGGGCGAATACATTTGCAAACGTAGGGGTGGGATTCGGTTAAAAAAATTAATCGAATTAATTAGAGAATTTGTGATGAATTAATCTCAATGAATCACAGTTTAATGGCATAAGAATATTTGCCATAAGAAGCCACATTTTTCAGTTTGAATGAACTTAGTATGTTACTGAATCAAATGACATACATTTAAACAACAGAATATTGTTTATTTTGCATCAGTTTGACAACAGCACAATAAGTCACAATGGTGTCTAAACTCAAGTTTTTATATCACCTTATTTAAACTAAAGCTCTTTTAATGTCTTGAAAATATTTGTATAAGAATTTCAATTTTGTAAGAATTTCAAGTACATTCAGAGTAGTGGAAACCCTGGCCATTGTGTAGTGAAAAACATCCCTGAACAAAAGCAAACAGATGCTTTTGTTTGCTTTTGTTCAGGGATTCCTCCATGTTTGTTGTTGTTGTTATCATCCTCGCTGCCACGTGTCTTGTGCATCAGGAACTCCTGCACTTACAAAGGTTCTGTGTTGTCTGGAGAGCAAACTGGTAGATTAAATTAAATTAAATTAAATTAAAACGATTAAATGTGATTCAAATATTTTAACACGTTTTCCGTCGTAATAATTCATATACGTAACTAGTTAAAGTCCCACCACTAGTTTTGATATTTTCTTCTAAAGTTGATCCGAACTTCAATTGAATGAGAAGCGATGGACAAGCAGGACAACAAGCAGTGTAGAGTGGGTGGGAACAGATGTGGGCGGTGGATCCTCCCCCCACCAGGAGCGAAATAAACTTCTCACAAACTCAAATAAACCCTTCCTGCTTGCGAGGCCTCAACTCTGACCTCCATGATCTATAAACCAACACAGACGCCTCCATATACAGGAGTCAATTTCAGACGATCCTGAGATGGAGGCTCATAAACAGGCACCTTCACGCTGACCTTGTGAACCATCTCACTCACGTCTGGCAACAGCTCAAAGGCATCTTGTTTTTTGGGGGTTTAATTGCTCTTCAAAAAGTAGTTTCTGTGCCATGATTAAAAGACCCTGAGTGGCGCATCTCATCCATCCTCCTGCTAATACAGAGGCTGTAAAACCATGATGCTGCTGTCACTCAGTCGTCCCCTCTCCTTCACCTGAGAGGCAGAAGGTCACTTCAGGGTGCCAGCACCCCTCCCCCCTCCGCTTTATGAGCCCTATAATTAAAGCAGCGTGTAAATACTGGAGGGAGCGAAGAGCCTCTCTAGAACTCCCCTCTGACTTATCAGTGCATCAGCTGAGTCGCATCTGTTACTTTCTCTGCTGTAACTTCTTATCTCTCTGAGTTGGAGACGGCTGCTGCTCACTGAGGAGGATTGAAACACGCCAGTACCAACTCGCTTCAGATGAAAGGTGAAGAATATTTGAGAAGGGAATTGTTCTGCGCAGGTCCTTGAAGTGAGAGATCAAGCTGGTGACTGATCAGAGTCTGACTCAAGGACGACGTTTATTGACGACTGCGGCGGAGAATTGAACTGATGACCTCGTGGAATCGGTTTTCCACTGGCTGAGCTCAAACCATTTGTCTATTGCTTTGAGTGCGATGTTAAAGAGAATGTCTGCTCATGTGTGACAGGTGAAAGACTGTAAATCAGTGTTTTCTGTAGATATTGTTACGTCCAGTCGTCTACTCCGCTGTACTTGGAATTCTTCCATCTCTCTTTACCAACCCACCCAGACTTCATCTCAGAAGCAGATGACTGAGCCGAGAAAAACACCACATCATGACTTTCACTCACTACAATTAAAGATTTCACTGTAATGATGTTAGCCTTTTGGCTCAGCTCTTTACATCAAGAAAACAATACAGCAAAATCACCACTCACCTTTTCGTAAGTGTAAGGAGTGGACAGGAATCTCTTGTCGTAGTTTCCACATGAAAGACAATGTGAAGAGCAGCCTCCACTTTTGCATCGCGTTATGAGACCTAAAACATGATAAAATATTGGGGCCACAAATGTTCATATCTGATTTCAGATGTGGCTCATAAACTATTAGCGTTTTAGAAACATTATCTCATGTCTTTTCTATGTCTTAGTTGCACCACTGAGTTGTTGCTGAAACAGCTGTAGGATACACATGCGGAGGGAATAAAAAGCCTTCAATAGAACTTATAAAATAAATTAGTTTCAAGTTACAGAAAACCCGTGTTTGTCTTTGGATCAGTGATTGTGCGAGCTGAGCTGCGCTGCTCAGCAAATAACCCAACTTACACAAGACAAGAACAAGTCAAATTATATTAAAAGTATTATTGGATTTATGTGGGAAGACCGAACACGCGTGTTTGGTGGAGCAGAGACGTGGCAGCAGTTTATGCTGGATGAATAAATGAGGAGGAAAGGAAAAAACAAGCAAGAGCAGGTGCAAGTTGTGAGGTCGATCAGTGGGACAGGAGCGGAGGAAGGTGGTCTTCAATAAAGGAGGTGGTTTGTTATCGTGTTAAAGTCCCTGTTCGCCCAATAACCAAGTTCCTGATAGGCCACACCATCTGCAGTTGTGAGGCATTGTCAAACCAGATGACAGAAGAAACAAGAAAAGAAAGGATGGGACTGTTTTAGTAAACAAGGATAAATCATCAAACAAAGCAAATTACTTCTTTAGATTTCCTATTGAAGTATAAATATTGAGGATGGAACTCGTTGCAAAGTGGGTAAATATGATTTGAGGGCATGTTTTAAAATGTTTTAATATGACTGAAAAGAAATTTTGAGAAAAAATTAGAAAAAGCTTGGATTTTAGTAAGTAGTTAAATTAAAAGTCAAATGTAAAAATGTATAAACAGGGAATTATTAACCTGCTGAACACGTGACCTGGGAGCAAAAAAAGTGCAACTAAAAAATTGAAGAGTTCATGACAAAACATAAAAAAAAACCTCACCAGATATGAGGTGAAACACGGCAGAAAAAAGGACGAGGCAAATCCTGCTCGTGTCAGAGACGGATCGGGGATTGGTCGATGTGCAGCTACGATGAAACTATTCCTTCATAAACTTCCAAAACAAGTCATATCATCATTATCAGTGTTACTGTGTAGACTCCTGCTGTCCCTCTGATCCAGAGAGCAAAGCATGGGCCAGAGGTGCCACACCGTGTCCACACAGGAGGACCAGATAGATGCATTCAATTGAGTGGACGTCTCATAAAGATTGTCTGTTTCGGCCAGATAACCTATCAATCTCCAGCCACTGAAAGTGGGTCAGACTTTTTCTTTTGCCTTGCTCTTCAGGACATCGCGTCCCAGAAGTTCTCCATGCCGTCTCCAGTGCGCACCGTCATCGCAGCGGACTTTGACAACGACAACGAGCTGGAGGTCTTCTTCAACAACATCGCCTACAGGGGTCCTTCTGCCAACAGACTCTTCAGGTACACAGGCCTCCGCACCTGTTGCACAGACGTCCCTCACTTACAGCCTTAATGGGGAGTTTAATGAGCCTCATGAGCGACTCATGTGTCCTGGTTTAATATTCTCCGTTACACCGTCAGAGCTGAGAGGAATTTCTAAACCCCCGTCCGGGATGTTATCACGTCTGGCATCCGCCTCCTTCTCTACACATGAATGAACCTTTCATTAAGACAGTTTCCAGCGTCACAGCCGCACGCCAGATAATATTAATGAACTCACCGTGTGTATCAATTGTTTCAACTTAACACGGAGGAAAAAACTCTGGCTGGCTGAGGCGGGTTATTCTGAGCAGTGGTGAATATCAATAACCAGTTCAGGCTTGACAGGTTTCCTGGATCAGGATGTCGAGCCGTGGCAGCTCACTGCAGGAGAGTTTGTCTTGCTGGACAGGATGATGATGTGACACGGGTCACTGCTGCTGCGGGGACTTTGTCCTCTGTGAAGATGAATCAGCTGGAGCCCAGCGAGCATGGCCCGCTATTGTGCGCGAGCTCATTATTCAGTCCAGCTGATCAATATTCATCAGATGGGAGAAGTGTGGCCCAGATCAGCACATTAGATGGGGATGAAACCATGGTTTGACCGAGTTCAGACTGATCCAAGGACCTTTGTCAAACATGTTTGTCTGATTCTGTCATGGTCTCATGGTTACACACACTGCTGTCTCCGCACCGCCTCGCAGTATTGTAGTCCAGACCACCTGACCCGAGACCAAACTGAGCAATGAAAGCATCTCAGTTCTTGATTTATGTTGGAAAAAAATCACAACCTTGTCTTTTGCTGGATGAAATATACGTGTCTGTATGGCTATGTGACTTTTGCTCCTGTATTCTGTTTGGTGTTAGTCTTGTTCTCACCTATTGGTCTTGGTCTAGACTCATTCTTGGGCCCTTGAAGTCTTGATGCAAATACAGATTCTCTTTTACGTGGAGGAGAAGAGACAGGCTCTTGTTGATGCTGTTTTCAGGATTGTTATTTACAAACGTGGGTATCAGCTTCTCGTGGCACTGCCACCTACAGTTTTGGAATGTCATGGCAGCAGACATGCATTAGGCATGAATGCAATGTTATGTAAACAGAAACATGCACTTGGGATTCTTTTTTGAAAACGGAGAGGGTGAAATGTCTGTTTCAGAAAATAGGTGGCGACATCTAAAGATAGCATGAAACAGATCTGAATTGCACTAATGCTGCTGCTGCTGCCTACTGCTCAGTGAAGAGTATTTTACAGTACATCTGACATATTTCACTTGTTTTATTTTATAATTATTGGTAGCGAACACCAAATAGAACACTAGTAATGAAGTAGTAATAATAATAACTAGTGCTAATAACAATAATGATACTGTTTTTCTTTTAAATTCTTAGCAATAAACAAGTTATGTTCTCTTCTGAACAAAATATCTGAAGGATGTGTGTGAAGAGAAAGGAACTACTTCCTTGAAGCTGAATGTATTTGTCTGAGGTTCATTGTAGACATTCAGAAGCTTGTAGGAATATGCACATTATCAGAAACATGAGTTATTTCAACTTTTCTCCTTCAAAATAAATGCATCAATCTAATCTAATAACAAAGCTGTGACTTGCCATCTGGTGCCCAATAAATCAGTACGTGTGTTTTCATCAACATGGTCACCTGTTCTCTTTTTTGTTCACCTTTTAACAGCTTTATTTTACATTCAAATGCAAATGCGTGGTTAAAAACACCACAATAAAAAGCTGTTAAATTAGTTCTGACTAGTTCAGTGTTTAGGACAAAGTGAAGACAAAGTTTAAAAGTTTAAAAAAAAAGTGAAATAAAAATGATTCTCAGAAATATTGGTGCTAATGTCTTCTGATTTAGAAAAGGCTCCGTTATAGCGCAAACATGTGTCTGAGACAGTGGTGGTAGCAGGTTTATACTGCACATGGTTTTGAATCCATCCATCAGACAGAAACGCTACACAAGAAACCTTCTGACTGTTGATTTGTGACGGTGTTTCAGAGTAAGCAGAAGAGAACACGGGGACCCCCAGATCGAGGAGCTGAATATCGGCGAGGCCTCTGAACCAGAAGGACGTGGAACTGGTCAGTGTAAAAGCCCGTTCACACGTTCGGCCGTCAGAGGGCGACAGAGGTCCGCTGCAGATTCTGCAGCTCCATCAGCAGACTCGTTCCACACAATGAAGTCCGACTGTTAAAACATGATGATCATATTTTCGGGTAATTGACCTGACTGTTGTTAACTCAAGCGTTGCACCGTCACTCTGCGTGTGCAGGAGCGGTGGCGACAGATTTCGACGGTGACGGGCGCCTGGAGCTGCTGGTGTCTCACGGAGAAAGTGCAGCGCAGCCGCTCTCCGTCTACAAAGTCAACCAGGTGTGTGACAGGCATCAGGATGGATCCCATAAACCCGGGTCTGACTCTGGTCTGTCTCTCAGGGCGCCACCAACTCCTGGCTGCGTGTCATCCCTCGCACCAGGTTCGGAGCTTTCGCCAGAGGGGCCAAGGTGGTGGTGTACACCAAGAGAAGTGGACCGCACACGCGGATCATTGACGGAGGCTCCGGATACCTGTGTGAGATGGAACCTGTGGCGCACTTTGGCCTCGGTGAGTGGGACACAGCAAAACATCCAGCCGACAGGTGGTTAGTCTGCCCGTCTTTGGGCCTTTAAATCCACTGGA
Organism: Synchiropus splendidus; assembly: GCF_027744825.2. Classification (NCBI taxonomy): domain Eukaryota; kingdom Metazoa; phylum Chordata; class Actinopteri; order Syngnathiformes; family Callionymidae; genus Synchiropus; species Synchiropus splendidus. The sequence continues at coordinate 11,170,455 of NC_071342.1, read as the reverse complement.
TCTCCTCCAACTCCCTGGTGACGCCAAGCAGAGGAGGCAGAAGATGAAGGAATGTTCTCGCAGTGAAACTGAGACGTGAGCAGGTGACAAGGGATTGAGAAATGTACTGAAAAATACACCAACACTGTGGCGCACTCTGCTTTGGCTTCAGCCTTTGTGATTCCTGTGGAAGAAAGGAGTCTTTTCACACAGACCATGCACTTGGACGTGACTCGAGAGTGACCTCATTTCCTCCCTCAGTTCATGACAAGTATGTGACTGGTGGCTTTTCTGTCCTGAGCCTCTCAATAAAGCTGAGCTTGTCATCGCAGCCTTTCACCCCGGCTGCACTGTCTAAAGCAAGGGTGGGCAGTTACATTTCCAAAAGTGCCACACTTTAAACTGCGATTGTTGAGGGGGCCCATGGTGCCAAAAGAAAGAAGGCCATGACTACGAAACATGAAGGGGAAAATAAAAGTATATATACTCTTAAATAACAAAGACAAAATGGACTTAAAAGGGTTAAATGTTAGTCATATACTAAGTGTAAGTGTGCCATGAAACCTATAAAAATGCTTCATTTTATTTCAATATAAATCATAACAGAGCAATGGACCAAATTATTAGAAAAGGCAATTATTTGAAAATATATTTTCAACTTTCTTTCAATGTATTTTGTGGAAATAATAGCAAAAATGGCAAATAGAAAGAAGAAAAAAGGGGAATCGTCTGTGTTATATTTACAGTTGAACCAGTCATGCCTGAGTACAGTACAAAAGAATTGGGAGAAAAACATGACTTCAGATCAGTTATAGTTTTAGACTGACCTTATGTGGGCCGCAAAAATAGAGACAAGCGGCTGTGTGTGGCCCCTGAGACGCACTTTGCGCAGGTCTGGTCTAAAGGGATGGCAAGGTGTGAGGGACAGAGCTGCTCCTCTCAGGCAGGGATCAAGGCTGCAGTGAGAGGGCAGCGGCAGAGTGTCTACAGTGAAAGTGTCTCATCGTGAAGACATGCTGGGACTGAATCTGTTGACGTCAGGAATGCCAGTTTCATTCAGATTTAAGGGGCTCACGGGCCTCACTTGGTCTGATTGAAATGGGTAATGACCACACCAGGAGCCTAATGCCGCTGCCATAACACTTCATTATCCTAGACAGTTGATAATGTTGTTTACAGCTCACTGCTGGGTCATTAGCAAAAGATCGACTCCATATTATGAGCTAAAAACAACAACAACTTCTTCCTCTTTCACCAGCGACTGCACAGCGAAAAAGTCTATGCCTCTGAGTAGAAGCTCAGGTTCTCATTGGGAGTGGAAGGAGTATGGGGCAAAGCAGCATGGGCTTGGCTCTCACTTCCTCTCTGGCCGGGGAATGTCTTGTTGAGGATGTGCAGAGGATGAGGTGGGAATGACTTGTATATGTTTGAAACAGGCAAAGACATGGCCACCAACGTAGAGGTGTACTGGCCGGATGGGCGCTCGGTGGCTCGGCCGCTGGAGCCCTCGGAAATAAACTCCGTGCTGGAGATCCATTACCCCAGAGATGAAGAGGAGGTCACCACTCCTGTGGAGATCGAGGTACCAGACCAGCGCCGCGTTGTTGCGCGTCCCAGGAATGTCCTTTAACGCCCTTCATTCTGTCTTGCAGTGCGGTCACGGGTTTGCCCTGAACGAATATGGCCGCTGCACAGGTTGGTAGTTGCTTGATCCTGAATGTGTCCTCGGGTCCCCTTACCTGTGTCCCCACACCGTCTGTAGATAAGGATGAGTGTACCCAGTTCCCCTCTGTGTGCCCCCCTGACCGCCCCATCTGCACCAACACCTACGGCAGCTTCAAGTGTCGCGCCAAGCGGAGATGCAACCAGGGCTTCGAGCCCAACGACGACGGCTCGGCCTGTGTGGGTAAGCGAAGGGTCTGAAGGGTGACGGGTCCTCTGTCCTCTGTCCAGTCCGTCTGTCTCTGTCTCGCCTCACCCGCAGTTCGGCTTCGCCGTCTCTCATGATGCCGACGGTCAGCTGTGGCCTTTATCTGAACCATGTCCTCTCTTGCTCTGGTTTCTGTCTCGCTGCAGCCCAGGTTGCCTACTTTGGTGGAGCACATTCCTCTGGAGAACACAGACAATCCCGCCTCCCCTTCTGGCTGATATCCATCTCCACGCTTATCTCCCCTCATCTCCAGCGCGGAGCTCTGTAGCCCTCCTCCCCCAGCCGTCTCCTGCTCCCTGCACTACTGTACAGACTCTCCAGGGCACCTCCCTGCTCATGTTTTCATCTCACTCAGCGTGATGGATCTGTGGTACCAGTCATGTCCAGTAGACCCCCCCACCCCCTTCCTCTCCCCTCGCTGCTGCTGCTGCTGTGTGTCACCTCTGGTCTCCCGGCCCCTTCTGAACACTAAGAGACTCACAGGGCGCATGATGCTGGGAGAGATGAGGAGCAGAACTGTGTGACGTCCTCACATCATCACCTGGCACTTATCTCACTGAACTGAAGCCAAGTCAATAAGCGGAGCGGCTCACATCGACCCACCTCACACATCCATCAGAGACTCGCTGAGGTCACATCTGCACTTCCACCGAGCTGCGACGTAAATCCTCGCCGCTCTCTTTCTCACCGCGGAGGGACGTGGAGAAGGAGCAGGTCTTTAGCTTTCATCAGCGCGAGCGAATGACTGCACCCAGGGAGGTGTGGAGGAGCATATGAGCAGCCATCTGTCTCCGAGTTTTGGAGAGGTTTCACTACGTTTTCCATTGGATTCTTTCTTCATATGTAGAGTGTGACGACGCACACAAAGCACCAAAGTTGTGAGGACGATGCGGCGGCATTGCCGATCTGGGACCCCAAAAAAAGTACTGCATGTGTGTTTCAAGAAACTTTTCCTTCAAATTCAAATAGAATGCAGCAAAAAAAGAAGAGAGAAATGACACTGACACTGGAGGTGTGTTCGGGGGGGAACCGGGGATGAAAAGCTTATTGGACACAGGGTCGGTGCAAGAGTGAGGGAAGAGATGATGCTTGTGTGAGTTCAAGATTTGAAATGATATTTATTTATTTATATGTATAATAAGAAAATAGATCAAAGTACACAAATTTAAAAGCAAAAACAATCAGAGCACAAAGCAACATGCAAACTAAATCCAGTCCCAGATACAGGAAATAGCCACAGATGACGAATGAATGTGTGTTGAGTGAGGCGGCGTGTCAAAGGTCAGGCCCGTGGCCTGCATCCCACCCTCGCTATTATCATGTGAGGTAACGCCTTAGAGACTAATTCATTTCCCCATAATGAACTGCAACAGCTGACTAACTTAATTCAAGCTAAATTGTTTTGGGCCCTCCAACATGTTGTCAACCCGCCATCTGACGCATCTTTCTCTCCGAGTCACCGAGCATACGCCCTTTATTGGCTCAATGTGGAAGCCACAAAGACTTGAACATTTTTACACCTCGACAGAAAGCGGACGGACAACAGCCACAGACCGCTCCATCCCCTCTGCTCACGGCTCGACTGTCGAAAGGTATCTGATGTGTTCGCTTGCCACGACGCAAGTTCAAGGAAGAAAGACAGAGTCGTTTATAAAATGTTCCTATGAAATAAAATAAATGAACGTGACCTTTTCAGCATGACAGCAAATGATTCCTCTGTCTGCTGTGGGACGTTTTGGTGTTTTTGTCGACTTGAAGTTCAACCCGGGAGTGGAACTTCTGCAGCTACAGACTCGCTCAGAGGTCCGTGGCGTCACTTACAGAATTAGCAAGATGGAATGCCTTACACAGTGGAACATGAACGATCCATATCAGAGTCATTTAGTTTTAGTTTTTAGATTTTCATGCGTCACCAGGACTAGGCATGTTGATGTAACCCACTGAGAGGATTATGGGATAGATGATGCTGCGCACAGTGCAAACACATCAGGCTCACACTGGACACAGGACCGGTCATTTAGAAAACATGGAAATTCAATCACCAACTGGCCTCTATGTTTCTGATATTGTGAGAAGAGTCCAGTCCGGTCTCCAGCTGACCCACGGAAGGCCCTCAGTGGGTGCAGGTTTTTGACACCTCTGGATGGAACACTCTGACAGGGGGATTTCTCTGGACCTCATACTTGTTTTGGAGAACCCCTCATGACGTGGGTCAAACGTCAGTCCACCGAGTCGTCTCCTGAGATGAGAAGTTCACATGCGAGCAGAATGTTTTAACCTTCAACATAATGAAGGTCCTGCCTTTTTCCAGAGCCTGGCGTCACTCACAGCTCCTCTGGAGCATAAGGTTGCTCCGCGGGTTGTCAATCGCGGAATAAACATTTCAAACGATCAATAGAGGTCAATCGGAGTTTTTCCTGTTCCTGGCTTCTCAAGTAAAAACGCAACATGCTCGGAGGAGGGAGGCAGGAATGTCTGAGAACCAAAACAAAACGGCAGAATGTTTTGGTTACAGACACTTGGCGGGAGGTTGATATCAGAAGTGAGGAGGAAGAAAGGAGGTCTGTTTGGGAGTGTGAGAGCGACCTTTCGCTACAGGTGCTTTGCGCCTCTGATGTCTTTGAAATATCACTTCTTTCTGTGATCTTAAAGGTTCCAGACCCAGGCGCTTAACTTAATGAGCAGGCCATGATGGATCAACTGGACAAGCTTTGCACGCGCTCTGTCATCACGCTGCATCAACTTCTCATTCCCACACATCATATGGCAGTCGCTGGAACAAAACGTCTCCTCCTGCACCTTCGCACCACGAGTGAGGGTTTGCATTCGCCTGCAACCCTCACATGCCCTCCATCATCGCTGAGATAGGCACCAGCTACAGCCCCAGGAGGGGAGTCCACTGTACTGAAGAATGACCTCAACAACAGACTGGATCGACATGTATTGTGGTAACTGGATCATCCTCCATGCTCCACCTTGTTTCATACACCAGGCTTCAAACATACCGCTGACACCTTAACACCTATTAACACAATTCATGTCTGACTATCATGTCAACTGTACACACTTAAACATCATCTCGCAAAAAAAGTCGTATAAAAATATTGTTCCTTTACACTCATCACTTGATTTGTCTTCACAAAAATAACACGTCACATTTTTACTTCTTTTTAAATCAATGTTACAGGATATAAATGTCCAATTGAAATATACAAGGATGATCTTCTGTACACTTGTGGGTGGTGTTCAGTCTGTCAGCCCCAGGTTGGATCTCCAGGTCACAGGGAGGAAACATGAGCGGAAGAGGAGGCTGAACACAAACACAACTGATCTGCCGGTTAATGGTTCGATTCGGGGGGAAAAAAATCTGGCTACAGTAGTCTGCGTCTGGATCTGTGGATCAGTCGACTCTAAAGTGACCCAGCAGTGAGAACTTTCCCGGCCAATGCTGATGGATGAAGGTGAACTGAATCGACAGAAACGTTTGATTTTCCCTCAGTGTGTGTTTGTGTCCGCCCCTGTTCTTGAGACGGCGCGACGCACTGGAAGTGTTAGAACCTGGTGCTCTCATGTTTCAGCATGCGGATGTTGGTGAGTGTCCCGCTGCCCCTGTGCTGGTACCCGTAAGCCTGGCGCTGATCCTCCAGTCACCGAGTGCTGTGACCTGCAGAGGACGTGCTGGTGCTCGGGCTGGAGCTGCCCGAACCTCGGTCCTCGAACACGCTGATCTCCAGCTGAGATGGTCAATGCTCAGGAGAAAAGCCAACACACTCTTTCTCTAGTTCTGGGCCTTTCCCACAACTGTCCATCCATTCGTTTCTCTCTCCATCCATTCTTTCAAACACTCGCTGATCCACGTAACCTTCCATTCATGTCACCACCATCCTCCATGGAGAAAACAGTTCACTCTACTTCCTGTCTGTGGTTCTCACTGTCCACTATTCATGCACCCGTCTGTTCCTCTCTCCGTCCATCCTTCCATCGGCTTCCTGTGTGTTGGAACCCTCCAGTCCTCACAATCCTCCCTCAATTGTGATGGGAACAAGAACATGAAGTGAAGCCTCCTTCACTTATTCCCCTCCGTAGCTCCTATTGCCTGAGGGTATTGACCTTATATATATATTCTATATTTATTCACTGTTTACTTGTTTAATTTCAGAACCTTTTTTTGGTACTTTCATGCTAGAATATCTTATCCTTCTATGTTATTCACTTCATATCCTCTATTCTCTCAACATACAACACCGTCTGAGGGCAGTAATGGGTGGCCCTCTGGGGGCCACATAAGTGATAGGTTTTGGTCTCCTGTTCTCCTGGACAGAGGGACTTACCTTGTACAAGGGTGGTCCCACAATAACCCTGTGTCCTCTCAAACATGTGGGGTGTACCTGAGTTTGGGGGTGTGTCAGTCCAAGAGTGGGTGTTTAGGTGTGCGGCTGGTGACCCTTCCATTCATCCACCTAACCAACTCAGACTGTCTCTCTGTCTTGTCATCCATTCATCGCATCCCATCTCAACCATTCAGTCCAAGCTGGTGGCTCTCAGATGGGTGAGATGCTGACCCCCACTCTCCACGCAGTGTTGAAGGATACGACTCTCATCCCTCGCTCGATGGGGTCCGTGAGCAGGAGGCCTCGAGGCGCGTAGATCCTCTCGTTCTGCTCCTGGATGTAGCCGCTGATTTTCTTTAGCACCTGGCAACAGAAGAAGTTTCACTTTTTTTTCACATTTGCATCCAAGTGGAAGTGACAAAATGAGGGCACGTCTTCCGGGACTGAACCCTAATTTCCACTGTGGATGGAGACAGGATGAGAAATGGAAGGAACTGGCTTGCAGTGGCAGACTTTCCAAAATCCCCGCGTGTCGTCGTTATTTCCCCTCGAACGTGGTCATCCAAACTCCAGCTAATTTCATTATGCTTTGATTACAGGAGTTATTTTAGGATGCAGCTCCAAACCGCTTGTGTCAGGCGAAGCTAAGCAAATCAGATTACAGACATGAGGATTTTCTCTTCTTCAGGCTTTCCATTTGGCCGCTTCTGCTCCTAATTCCTGAGATGGCTCTCTCAGGAGGAATGTTCTGCCTCGGTTCACTGGCGGGAAAAGTGCGAGCTGGACGGTGTATGTACTGTTCTGCTGAACAAGCTCAAGTTTAAGAAACAAACAAAAGTCTGGTGATAGAATTGCCACCGACATGTTTAGTCTAAATGACATCAGGTGTGCAGCTACATCACTATCTCACCAGGAGGGTGCCTGTATTGCCGGTCACCCACCATCTCTATCTGTCTCTACTCGGGCTACAACGATTAGTTGATGTCATCGATGACGTAGACAATAAAATTTCGTCAAAATCTGTACGATGATGCGTCGTGTTGCTGTTGGTGTGAACACACACAGGATGGTCATCGAGAACTGGCTCTTATCGAGAAGCAGTGAGAAATTATCACATTCTCTGGAATCATTAAGATATATTATTAAGATATTTATCTTCCTTTAATTGGTTCCAGACAGAGGTGGGACTCCAACTGGCCACCGTCGCGGCACGCCCCAGGCTCCGTGCCCCAGGCTCTGCGCCACCACCTCCGACTGACTGCCAAGCGGGAGGCGACATGTCGCCATGTTCAAAAGCGTGGCTTCGTTTTGTTTGCCAAGATAACACGTCCTAAGGATGAGCAAAACCCTTCGACACCATGGTAGAATGACGAAAGAGTGTTCCGTGTTTGGTCTGTGACGCCACTCACCCTCGAGCTAACATCTAGCATGATAGTTAGCACGGAGCTAACTTGTTGTAAGTTGTAGATGACAATAACAATAACCAGAACTGAACTAGGGAGCTACACTGAACACATCGTTTTAGATTATGATTCAAATAAGACCTTTTGATGTGGTTGTTGATCAGATACTTTATATGAGATACATATTTGAATATTGATAATTTTAAATTCTTCTCAAGGACCAATAAAGACCTCCATTTGAAAGAATTGGAGCTCTATGTCAACTGTTTTATGCTTCAAGCTTCACAGGGTAAGTACATGTTCCTGGATTATGTGCCATGATTTTAATACAGTGGTGCCACAGTTTTCGAAGTTTTCTCGGAATTCGAACGTCTCAGAATTCCAACAAAAATTTCAAGATTTTTTTGCTTTGGATTTCAAACGAAAATCCAGAACTTGAACGCCCCCGAAAAAAGCGAGTCTGGGACAGAGCGTGACTAGGTTTATGACTTTGTCACAGCCAAACTGCACAGAAGCTCACATTCAGAGCTGGACACGCACCGGGCACCTCTTCACTTCTGGAGAGACGTCACTCACTCGGCAACCCCTCCCACATGCAGCGGCCACACACATAGAGGAACAGCGCACCTGCAGCAGACACTCTACATTCACTCCTACAAAAGACTATTTTAAGGCTTGGAACGCATGATTTCTTTTTCCATTCATTGTAATGGGAAAAATCGATTCAGATTTTGAACAAATCGCTTCTCGAACGGCCGTCTGGAATGGATTGTGGTCGAGAACCAAGGTACCACTGTATACTTGTTTAATAATGCATAGTGTCGTAGTATCACGGTGAAATGATTTAAGCAACTGAAATTCAAAGGTAAACAAGATTAGTCGACTAACAGAAAAAATAATGAATAGATTAGCGGACAGCGAAAGTCATCCTTAGTTGCAGCCCCAGTCTCTGCCCTGCAGACCCACACACTGTGCCTCACCATGGTGAAACTCAGTCTCCTCAGATCCGGCCCACAGGTGTCCACTCATCTGTTCTGACAGGTTGGGAGCAATCAAGGCCTTTTCACATGGGCATGAGCAAGTATGGCCGCTCCAGTGAACGTGAAGCCACATGGAGGCTCGGTGGCGTGTGTGGCCTCCTAACCAGCGCACCTGAGGAACACCTCCACTTGGGTGGGAGTCTGTGATTGCCATCAGTCCGAACCTCTCTCAGCCACGGTGGAGTCGAACAAGAACATAAACAGCTCTTCTGTAAGTCTCTTATCATCTCACCCAGCAGCTGACAGGCAGATGAAAGTGCATCCTGCATGACTTGAACACAAAAACACGCACGTCATGAGAGGAAATGCTCGGGACCACTGGAATAAAAGTTACGGGTGAAGTAGATCTGCACAGCAGCGCCTGCAGGAGCCACTGCTTCTTTGCCTTTATTTAAAGGAAGCAGACGTGGCACAAGCACAATTGGACTAATCAAACTGGCTCTCTGCTCTCACGCTCAATTTCACCGGCCAATAAGGAGGCAAGCAGCCGTGGAGAAGATTCTCTTCTAATCTCCCGTCGGTCTCATGCCGAGCCTTGTCCAGCAGCACACTGAAGCTGTTCCAAAGCAAGCTGGTGTCATTGTGCTGAAATGAAGCTGATATATACACAGCCACTGCTTGTGGCTGCTCCTGAGAGTGAGGGGAAGTGAAATCTACTGGTTCTAACCTCAGGGTGTCAGCGCTGCCGTTCTTTTCAAGTGAAACACAGACCAGATGTAACACAGACAAATGTTTTTCTATGCTATAAACTGCCAGATATTTACCTAGCATTCGACGACACTAGTATTGGCCACATTTTACTGATCCTGTTAGTTTCCGATTAGGGACCTATTATGGTCTAGGCATGTTGAAGGGAACAATGTTCTGGCCACACCATGTGAAAACTCCTTCATGAAAAGGATCATGGTATTGATCAGATCTGGCCCACCCGCGGCTTCCGAGCCACATGCAGCTCTATCCCCAGAAACTGGCAGCTGTTTTGGTCAAGTTGCTGTTGAGATGGTTGTTTATACAGGAAATAAGATGAAAAAGTAAGAGCTATTCCGGCGAAATGTCAAAATATTGTTCACAGACTTTGACTTGCGTTTAACTTTGAAACATAAACAATAAACCTCACGTTCAATGCGCATGTGAGTCGCGGTCCTCAGACTTGGAGCGTCATCAGATCCACGATCAACACGATTTACATGACTTAGTTCCACGCTTCACTTTGCTCTTTGCTAAACTAAAGGTATGGCATGTGTTTCACCTGTTATTCATTGTTGATTGTTTTGAAGTCTGTCTAATTCAGTGGAGTGAAGATGAGACGCCCCAGTCTTCAGCGTTGCTCACACACAGTAAAATAAATGCCGCACACATTTCTATCTATATATAGATATTTCTGATATTTCGAGGCGGATCGTATTTTAAAAATACATGCACAATAGACATACGCCGGTGACACACAGGGATGTGCTTTAACCGCTGTACTGCCGCTAAGTCACGTGACCCGCTGTTCAGGTGAGTCTTACAGCCTCACATGTTTGTAGGATGTTGCTCTTTTCAGCAACACAGTAAAACCATGTGGCTCTTAGCCTCTGACTGGTCGGCCACCCCTGATGTTGATGATGGAGCGTGTCCCGTAAACGGCACCACATATGAACTTCATTGAGCAAATTTGAAATCGTTTTGGTTGTGGTTCCGCCGTTCCACTAACTTATACGTTGAAATGCAGTTTTTTTTAACGGCCAGTAGTTGTTTAAGCTGCAATAAATGTCTCTGTGTTTGACAATTCTGATCAGCTGAAACTGGCACGACTCAGTCCTGGACTTAGAATTTAACTTGAGTGACAGTAGCTTTGAAAAGACTTTAGTTGGATGCACAGCTACAATACTAGAATGTGGCATTTGATTACTGAAGAATAAAGAGCATTGGTTTGGTCTTAAATTGTTCTGGTTTCTTAATCCTACCTTTTCTATTCCATTTAATCTTTTCTATCTAGTCTAATTCATTTTTATTTTCTGATATCAGGCTTGATGTAATATGACACATAGAATTGCTTTTTCCACTTAATTATTGTTGGTGTGTCGGGATATAGAACCAAGTGTTGAAACTTATTCCCCACGTCTGCCCCATATGGCCCACGACATAATTCCATATGGCTTATTATCAATGGCCTGTAAAGTGCCACTCATGTGGGCATCACGACTGCCTTCAGCTGTCACAGGCAGATGTACAAGGTCCAATCTTGGTCCCTTTCTGGGGCAGTCATTTCAAGCATGCGGCTATAAAGCCAGCCAGGAGCTCATTGTCCCTTTTTCTCCACGTTTTTAGTGTCATGTACAACCCTCACCTTCTCGTAGCGGGTCTCCATGCAGAGGAAGACCAGGTAGGCCGTGGCACACGCCAGACATCCCTCCATGTACGACTGGCCTCCGATCTTTTCAGCCTCCACGTAAAAGGAGTTCAGCGTCTTCACCGTCTCCTCCAGCAAAGTCTGCTCGATCTACTTGCATGGACAAACACAGAACCAGATGGAGGTGTGAACGCTCGCGTGCCCCTTTAAAGCAGCCTCAGCACTAGAAGGCTCTCTGGCACAACCCTGACAGCGAACCGTTCAAGAGCCTGCCAAACTACCAGCTGCTTCCTGTTCAACTCAAACAGGCTCCGCAATTTGTCAAACAATTTAGAAATAGCCCTTGTTAACACGTTATGAAAAGAGGAAGAATTAGTCACGATGGCGGCTGCCAACGGTCTGAGCATCTGACAAAACTAATTTACTGTGAAGTCATGCTGGATGGGGGGCCCGAGGACCGTCTGCTCGAGGGCCCGGGGCTCAAAATCACACAATGACATGAACACTAAACACAATGACTTCATACACAAACAAGAAGCCAATCTGTTTGCGAAGCCTATGTGGGATATAAAGTCAGCTCACAAGATTGAACTGGACTTGAGCTGTCACACTAAACCATCAACGGTTCCTAACTAATCCTGGCACTTCCGAATGTCCTTCAGTAACACAGATCAATTGTTTTAGTTTGTTTGGACGCCAGAGAATGGAGGTCGTGTGACTTGCGGCTTCAGCTCAAAATGGGAAATGATGTGCTTATATTTTTCCTGGCAAATTTGACCTTCATGTCACAAGGAACCTTTGACACCAGACCACAGATACTGGAATCACAGGGGCTGCCATAGTGAGGAAATAAACATGGAGAAATGGGAATAAACAAAAGAGTTAAACAAGAGAGAGAGAGAAATAAACTGAACATATGAATAAGAGCGTGTGTTCCAACTATACTGTACGTGCTACGCTAACCTCTGGGTCCCAACAGATGATGTACCACTGGACCACCAAGACATCTCAGGTCCATTGTGAGACATGGAAAACAAGACTTTTCTTGGATGCTCAAAAAAAGCCGATGGGTGGGAGCGAGACACCAACAAGTATTTGGAAACTATTTCTAAAAGAACGTCTTACAAGTCGGGTGCCAGCTAGGAATGTGCGTACGCCCCTGATCAGGGACGTTTCAGAAGAACTCCAGTGGCTACTTGTTTACAAGGTGGATGGGATGATGACAATATTGGCCACTAGCTTCAGCTCCTCCACCTGAGTTTGTAGCGTTCGCCATTTGTGTGCGCAGACTCACCCTGTTGTCGAGCTCTGAGGGAAATTTGGTCTGGAAGCGACAGATGGTCCCCTCGCTGTAGTCTCTCTGGATGAAGACCTTGGTGACGAGAGATGCGCTGCGCCTCAGGTCCTGAAGGTTGTGGAACTTAAGGAACAACCGAGAAAAAAAACAGAGAGGTTAAACACCTACTGTGTTGAGAAAGTCGACTCAGATTTGGTTGTGCATTCTGTCCGTTTATTACGCCATAAGTTGGAGGGATTCCACTGAGCACAGTCACACAGGAAAACACCAGTTCCATCACCATTAGCATGTGTTCCTCCCGCGTCCGCTTAACAGGCCCTAAGTGTTGCCAGGTAGTAAAGTCTCTTGGGAAGCAGCGGAAATGGGCCGGTTGGTGAGGAAGAGTCTCCTGCTGATATGATTCTCTCCTCATCAGAGAACAGTAATGAGAGACCAAGTGGGAGTGTGATGTGTGAGACCTGTGCATGGACGAACTGAGGGAATCCCATGAGCTAGACTAATAGTTGAGCTTAATGGTGTGATAGAAATTGAAAAAAGGCAGTAATGTCGAAATGTACCGCGGTCAAATGGTAATTCAATGCTGCTATGTTGGTGGTTCTCTGAGAAGGTGTCCAAACATCAGCATTGTAATGTTATTTTGAGGAGCTTCCCCGCACACACATCAGGAAACAGTCGCCGCTCTTCATCTATTTACTGGGTCTTTACTTACCACCAGAAATAGAAACCAAGCAGCTATTTTTATTTGCTCACAGCCATTTCATGTCACAACCACTCCAGCCTCTGTGGACTTGAGCTTTTAATATCCTCAGACTTCTGTAAAGCCATCACTCGTTTCCCCTTATCAGTGTTCTATAAATGTACGTTCAACTTGTCTTTCTTTATTTCATTTGGCATATTTATTTTCATATTTCCATTCAATTTGGGTTTGTTGGATTTTGTGGATTGAGTTTTTTTTTTTTTTCATCCAAAGCAAAGATCAAGGTTTGTTGATTTTTGCTCAGTGGTCTTAATTGAATTTAAGCTTATGACTAAAAAGACAGGAGGCAGATGTTCATGTGCTGGACCGATAACAGGAGACGCTCCATCATCTCCACGCTGTCTGACTGTCGCCCACTCCTGCTTTACGCTCAGCTTCTGTTTACATTCATTTGCTTATTGGAGTGACATGAAAAAGCGCACTGATGCACACGAGGGAACAATATTTAAATGCACCGTCTTTTCAAAGTTACATTCTGTTATGTTTCACATTAACTTTTGATATTATAAATCTTAAACTATGAAACTTTTTTGACGATCATTTGCATATCGCTAAATAGAATGCACTCAGTCGACCATCCTTACATTCGAGTGTTGCCGTTTATTCTAGCTACTGCCCACACAGTTGTTATTTCCGCAGCACGGGTCTCAATTCATGGCAAGTTTATTTACTCTCAGAGCAGAAACGCAGAGTGACAGCATGTGGAAGAGCTGCCAGTGGGCACGCATCATAAAGGGCACACAATTACAGCACACCCAGTTCTCAGGCTGTTAGGCTTCAACTCACTGTTGGTTTGGCTGGTAGATCTTCCATTTCTCTATTTCTCTTCTATTTCTTATTATCTATTTTGCTTCTCCACATTTTTTTCATCAGTCTTTGTCAAAGATTTTGAGCAATTTAGAGTTTTTAAAAATGGTAATTTTGCTCATTTTGCTGTCGAGAAATACTCCACGCTGCAGTTGTACTACAGAAGCGCTGTATGCATAATTGAATCATTCTGGATATGATTATGCAGCACACTGCTGATGACCTACGCTGTCACTATTTCATATACTTGCGCAGTAAATTAAGAAGTCTCATACAACTGGCAATTCAGATGAAACTACAGAGCTGTCGTGTGTTGAAGTAGGCAGTAATTATTAACCACACTACAACAATTCCGTTTCAATTCGGTCACTAACAAATGACAAATTCGAATGAATCCAATATCATAATCTGTGGTCAAATGTATTAAGAGGACAGTACATTCAGGTCCATCTTTCTGTGGACTCATGAGGATGAACCTTTTTCTCCTGGTGGCACTGATAAAGGTTGACGAGTCAGCAACTTCACCCATCTTTAACCTCCAATGTGCGCCATAGCGTTAATTATTTTTAATGACAAAAACAAAGTTTAAAATGAAGTCCAACAGACTCACATTTTGTTCACTCAAACACCATCTTAATAAGTTCATTTTTTCACTTTTCAAAACACAATGAATCACTATTAAACCATGACACAAACTCATACCGCACATTTGAAAAATAAACAAAGGAACTAAGCTAACAGCTAACTTAATTCAAAATGTTTTTTTCTTTGTTGCCACATGGCAATTGACCTTTTCTTTTGGCCTTTAAGTAATGAAATTGAATAGCAGCAGACTATCACTTGATCACAGACTTTAGCTTTTCACAGACAGTTTGGAATGTAACACCTCACGGTAACTGAGGAACTAAACTATCCAAAAGTTTCAGTTTCAGTTTCAGGTAAAAAAAAACAAAAAAAAAACACGATGAGTGAGGAGTTGTTAAAAAATCGGTGTAGATCGGTTTGGAGAGAAACAGCCTTTACTGTATTATATTATTACATTTTGGGATGGAACAGAATAACATTTTTAAATTACTTTTTAAATTGAACCTGTGTGTAAACATCCCATTTTGAACAACAACTGATTTCAGTTGCTGAGGAAATCAAGTGGTGTATTTTTTTTGACTCAACCCACGCAGCCATTTAAAAGAAACAATATGGGAAGAAAGAAAGAGCATCTGGGATCAAGTTGCCGTCTCCAGCTCACATCAACACACAGTTATCGTGGGCACTTCCCAGTGTGAGCCATCGCATGGATGCAGCCTGAGGTGCTGGTGAAGCCATTGTCATGATAAAGCAAGGCGGCCGTGCCTTCAGCTGCACGCTGACACACCAAGGACAGAGAGACAAGGAAGCTGTTCTGGTCTGATTCGAAACACACCTGCTGTTGAAAATGAAACTGTTGGCACTGAGTAAAAACAGGCTCTATATATAGAGTTCATATGATGATGAGGGACCAAAGCAGCAACGTGGGGTCATTGAAATCGTGAAGGGAAACAGGAGATCGAGTCCCTGTCCATGGTTCTGACTGCTCTCTACTTTTGCCTCTGCAGGTCTGATGCCAACCAGCATGCAGCGGTGCGGCACCACGCTCAAAGCAACATGCGGATAGAACACGCGTGCATGAGTGACACCACGTTTCACAACAGTTATTCGACGTGAAACCTAAAGCGAGTTCAGTCTCCGTCTCAGTGACAGACCACATGCGCCTCCAGAAACCAGCCAGAGAGGGTCACGTCCGCTCCGGCTCAGTGTTTAAGGTCCACTCAATTCCTGAATAACAGCGCAGGACTCACCTCTGTCGCCATGTTGCCGCCAGGAAGACCCGCGCTCAAGACGCTCGTGGACACTGCTCAGGCTGCTGGCGCGAGCGCGAGGAGCACGTGAGCGCCGACTGGGTGGTGCGCACGCGCCTGTGCGTGTTCATCGTCATGCGACAGCATGAAAACTACAGTAAGCTGTCGCGTAATCCGTTCAACTGAGGCGTAACAAGTGTGATGTCGTTCTTAAGAATGCCAACAAGTGCTCACGTTTCGATGTCGGAATTTTAAACGTTTTATTTTGGTAGGTAGTTTTATGCAGTCAGAAATGCTCACTAGGACCAACCAAATATAATGAGTAATCCTATCAGGACTAAGTTCATGTAAATAATTTAATTTTAAGTTGTGTATTGTGACGTGAACCTCCATGTAAGAGTCATAAACATAATTGAGTATGTCTCAAACTCACGGCCCGGGGGCCAAAACTGGCCGCTTAAGTAGTTTTATTTGGCCCATCCGAGATTGACTCTAAATTGAATAAAATTTTAGTCTTAAGTGCACAACACTTCTCAGATCACTGTGATCTTACACAGAAGCAAAGGAAAATTATTCAGTTGGATTGTGAGCTTCTTCTTGACTGAGACTAGATGATTCTACTATTCTGCTGAAGTAAAAGGTTCATTTCTGCTGCCAAAATGGTGAACAACACTAGTTGGCCAACTTCCCTGTTCTGACCATAAAGAGTCCACATTATTTATGAATGTGAAAGCACATAAATGTGGAAAACCATTTGTGTATTCTCTTGGCCTATTTACCAGAACAGCCCTTAGCTGTTCTGGTAAATAGGCCAGAACATCCTTGCTGCTTTTTCTACCTGGTCAAATTGTATTTCTTATTATGGCATGTGTTAAACCGATCAAAATATATTCACCCAGATCATTGTAATTGTTGACAGTGCTAACTGTGATGAGTAAGCAGCGAACAAAATATATCCATATAAATGTGCTGAAGATCTTTTGTTGCTGTTGTTGGTGAGAGAAACCTTCTCCACCGTCGAATATTAAACATTCATAGGTTCTTGGGTGAAATCTTCACAACACAATCTTCTTCCATTTTCCAAAGCTATAAATGTTTAAATCTTTCACTGACCATTCGAAATACAAACACGCTACCAGGCTAGCAGGCGTGTGTATAAAAACATGTATATAAATAAATATTGGTTCCCACAGATGACTTGAAAATGTAATGTATAATATTCATTTCTGGGATAATCCAAGTCATGACATCTACTGCAATTATTAGAGACATATTCCCCCCGGGGTATGATTATGAGAGCCTGTTCCTGGCAGTAACTGTGTTGCATTTACACACTGAGATATCTCCCCAAAGGCTCCGCAGTGGCCTGAGCTTATGAATGGAAATAGGAACTACAGTGCAAGGGAAGCAGGCGCTTCAACAAAACAAGAATTATACAGGACTAGCATCGCCTGCCAGGATCCCGCTGCTTACTCCAGATTGCTGAAAAAGATGTGTTTCTAATCTCCCACTGGCACAGATTTTTTTCTGGCGTTGCGTGTTGAAACACACATTTGCCTTTGCATATAAATGTGTGTTACTTCCAAGTCAACATTCCTCTGTTCATAAATATTGGGTTTATTATTGAGCTGATATTATCAGGGAACGTTCCAGGGCTCCAATGCATGAATATTTTCACCCAAAAATCCACTAAATAATGGCACGCTCTGTTGATTTCCATTGGCTTCCTCAACTGGAAAGTCACTATGTACTGTATATAATAAGCGACCGCAATTTGACTGGTAGTTGTTTTTCTATCCAGTCCAGGGGCAGAAATATTATGATTCCTCTTGAAAAAGGAGAAATAAATTCATTGAAAACTGTTGGTTTGTGGGGAACTTTGTGAGTCACGCTTTATCAACACATAAATCTCTTCCAGAGCATCAACATCATTCTTCAGTGTTAGCACTTCTAAGTCTTGTCGTATTTATTAACCTCCATACTGAACAAATATTCTATATTTTTACCAGTTTTGTCCTTTGCCAGTAACTAAAAGGACGCACTTGTGAGAACTGAGGGCTCCACTACAAATCATGGAATAGACTAAATTTGCAGCTAGAAACTCATACATGACCACGATGATCACAATATAATTATCTTTGACTAAATAATAAAAGCAGGTCACTTTATAATGGTGAATACACCCACTGTGACCCACTTTCAGGTCCTGACCCTCAAGTGAAGAATCACTGCTCGACAGGCTGTTGAACGCTCCTTTTGTGTCGTCGCTGTCACGGCTGCTGGATAAGTTCCTCAAAATAACCAACACCTCCCATACATGGTCATTTTTGTGACACTTATCCTTTCAACTGTGTATTCAAACAATTCCATAAAGGACTTGGGGATGACCAGTGTCAGAGTTTGTGTTACCTTGAGTTGCGGCTCACCCTCCATCTGTGGTGACATGATGTTATTTGAAAAGCTACCGAAGTGTTGCGGAGCTGAAACCTCGCCCCCCCAGGCGGACAGCATGAATGTCAGCTCCAGTTGACCACAACATGCTGAGATGCAATGGCGCTTCTGCGGGGTCGTGTCATGAATACAAACAGTGTGGTGCTGCTTATATATTGAATAAGCAGAATGGTTTAGGTGTGACTCTTTTCATCTGAAGAACTATGGTTCAATATGGCAACTACAAAAAAAGTAAGTTTGATCCACCATACTTTTTCAGTAAAACTTTGTGTTAATTTTTGCAAAACAAAATATAAACTATGATTTAATATTATTTAAGATACTCTTTTGTTCACAGAGTCTATTCAGTGTTTCCTCCAACGCCGGTGGTCTCAACACAAGATTTACATTGACTCTCTACATGTTCTTGACCTGCATGTTGCATGTCTTCTGGGCAAAGCGCCACTTCAAACACGGTCTGCTGCTCTTGACTTGGCCACCAGCTCGGGACTTTGCTCACCCAAATACGTATGTCACACATTTCAAGCTGCAATTTCTGTCTACATGGCAGGAAATGAGAAAGCCTTGACCCAAAGAAATAAACCCAACATGGGACTGATGGGAAGTGAGTGAGTATATTACAACAAACCTCAGCTGAAACCAGGCCAAAGTTGATCCATTTACTCTGGGGCACGATCTGAAATTGAAAATAGCTCATGTGTTTTTGTTTGCTTCTGCGGCAGAGAGATCTTCTGTTGGGGAAGTCTGGCGTCCACCGTTGTTCGGAAGTTTCTGAAACTGGTCGTGTTCAGTCTGGAATACAAGTGAGAGGTAACTGATTCTGAAGATGTTTTTAGACAAATGACTATTGGATTTGAGAAAGGTTATGTTCCACAATGTGTTAAAAGTTCACATCACATCTATGATGAAAGAAGCTCTTCCACCAGTCCACTGCAGCCTGGGAGTCCAGGGAGGAGGGTGCACTTCCACTAGGGAAGATGTGCTTGAGTAACACAATCTCACTTGGGGAGTGATGCTACTTAGTGCAGTACATACAGTGGAGGAAAAATGTTTTGGACACTCAATGCCTTCTACTGTGTGCTAATGGAAGGACTATTAAATATTAATTTGATGATCTGATGCTTTATTTATTTTTTGTTCAGTTTTGAACCCATTTTGTTCACTTTGATACCAACAATGTTAAGTACTGACTTTTCTTAGTCTTTCTTGTAAACAACAAAAACACCTTTTGGAACACAAAAATGATTTTTCATGACAATATTTGAGATCGTGTCCGAACACTTTTTTTCCACCACTGTGACTGTGCTTTCTCAGGGTGCCTCTAGTGGGTAAGGTGACTGAAACACATGAATCCTTTAAGTATTTCAAGTGACACATATCCAGTAATTATACAGAATAATCCCAACCTTTATCTTTTGTAGCGTTGCCGTGGTACCTCGGTTTTCGAACGTCCCGGACAAATTGGAATTTGAACACCTCCGAGGCTGGAGCACTCACTCCAGGGTTTGATGTCCTGTTGTGGGCTGGAGCTGGGACAGGGATGAGGCGAGTCTGGGACAGAGCGTTACTTGGTTTATGACTTTGTCACAGCCAAACTGCACAGAAGCGCACATTCAGAGCTGGACACGCACCGGGCACCTCTTCACTTCTGGAGAGACGTCACTCACTCGGCAACCCCTCCCACATGCAGCGGCCACACACATAGAGGAACAGCGCACCTGCAGCACACACTCTACATTCACTCCTACAAAAGCCTATTTTAAGGCTTGGAACGCATTGTTTCTTTTTCCATTCATTGTAATGGGAAAAATCGATTCAGATTTCAAACAATTCGCTTCTTGAACGGGCATTCTTCTCTCCTAACCACTATAAGTGGAACACACTGATCGCAGCACGGTAAGTGACTTTAAAAAAAAAGGCTGTGACACCACAATGAACATTCATCGGTGACTTCCTCACATAGCCCCCTTACAGTTTAAAAAAGACCAGTAAGGTGAAGGGCTTCACTGTCCTCCTCATGAGACCATGAGTGATGAACCACATAAGGCAAGCAGTGTATTATATTATGGCAGCTGACGGGACATCAACTTCAACCTCCTCCACTGGAATCAAAATAGGGTTCCATCAGCTAATTTTGACTCAACCTAATTCAGTATTTGAATATGTCTGTGTATATTTTTTACAAGGTGCTGTGTTGCAGCATGTTGTTTGACCCCAGTGCAACCATGTGTGGGCTGTGATGAGCACACACACACAACAATCACAGCAAGTCTAAACTCTGTTGGCAACAAAATACACGTGGAAGCAGCCGACCACCTCTGTCTGATGACAACCCAGTGAAATGCCACAAAGCCCCCTCAAAGTTGAGTCACATGATGTCAGCATAAGATCCTTAACCCCTGTCTGTTCTGCCTTCTAGAACACTGCGACTCTGAAACAAAGCGTCCTATTTTGTGACCATGAATGTGATTTCCTGACTCATCTGCTGCGTAACAACAAATTCCTCAAACGTTGACAAGCTTGCCGGCAGAGGAAGTCACAATCTCCGTCCATCCAAAGAAAGGATTTCATCAAATGCGGGATATAAATAGTCTCATCTAATTGAAGAGAACTGCTGCATTAGCGGAGCGATTCGCTGGAGGCCAACTAGATGTTCTCGGAATGCAGTTTTGATCAAGCCAGGGATGACGTTATGATTCGTCCTCTTTGAAAGGAAGGGGAAACCAAGGAAGAGGATATAATGAAAGGGATTAGGGTGGTGTTCGGCGTGCACTGAACCCCCTGTGATCATGTTAATGTGGTGAGGAGGAGGGTGATTCGTCATTTCAAGTGAAGCTATGACACAGTGAGCAAGGACACTCATGATGCAGTGGACGCTTGACTTTGTCTTTGAGATGCTGGATTACGCTGAGTCAGTCAAACTGTCTGACCTCTGAAGCAATGAAGCAGCAATAGATATTTAGGAGTTTCCATCAGTTCCTCTCGCAGATTCTCATCATTTATGTCCACCTGGACTTGGGTCCTCATGTTTGGAGAACTGCTTTCTTAAGTGTCATTGCTGCTACAGTCCTGTATATGTGATTTCATTGTATAGTTTCAGCAATAATTCAATCTAATAAGACATGTTTCGTCACTTTAAAGGGTGTAATTCATCTCAAATATATTTCTGTTGGGTTATAGAAATTTAAAAAATCCCCTATGAGCCCATTTAAAAGCTTGTGATTTTTCTCTCTCTCCTCCTTCATATATATTCATAGCGCTGTAAAACGCAGCCACAACTGTTTTTATTCCCAATTAAATTCTGACCCGGTCGCCACTTCAGTGATTAAAATACATCTTTATCCTCCTCTGACTGTGTCAGGCTCTGTGGGATTGGCCTCCTGGGGACATGTGTGGAAAGACTTTTATTGCTGAGAAAACATGGAGGTCTGCTGCGAGACCAAGACTCACATAACTTCCCACTGAGCTAGTGGAACTCACTTACATATGTATGGCTGCCTTGTTGCTATGGCTACCCATAGTTGGGGTTAATGGTGAGTCTTGTAGAGTTAAAATACTGAATACTGAATCAATGGAGATCCTTGTTGCACTTTTAAAGTATCAGGAATCAGCCCCATCCATCATCTTCTGCTTATCTCTGGTAGCATTAATGAGCCTTTCATGTAAAGCGACACAGTTTACTAAATGTCAAAATCTCCCCCTATTAAAATCCAAAACAGCCTGCACCTCATTTTGAAAAACTTATTTGGTCAATACCCCCAAACATCGAACCCCAATTGAAGGGCTGTCACTGGATCAAAAAAAAAAAAATGGAGGTGGAGGTGAGTTAACTTGCGATTAATGGCGAAATACTCACACATTTTCTGTCTGTTCTCTATGTAACTATTTAATCGACACATGAGTGGCCATTAATGCGAACAATGTTGTGCTTTTAGCATGTTCTTGAACCTTTTCAGTGCCTCTGAGGTTCTTCTAAAGAATGTTCTTCACAGTATCTCTCATGTTGGGTATGCACTCCAATGTTCCCTCTTAGCTGTGCGCACAATTGCGCACAGCTGACACGATCTCAGTGCACAAAAATATCTACGCTGCGCAACAAAAATTCATCCTGAATTGAATATAAATTACCGCAATTTCCAGACTACAGGCCATCTGACACATACATACACAATGGGGCGAACAGCAACTAGAAGAGCTGCTATTTGAAGTGAACTATTGGAGCTGGCTGATGTTTAAGAGCTGATTCCTCTTAAAGACACTCGTGATTTGTCAAAATGTGCACATGCACTGAGGCAATTGGGGCGGCGGAGTTATGCACAGGAGAGAGAATCGTTGCAGCGCAGGTTTCAGACTACAATACACACAGACTACACGCTAGTCAGGTGAGGAAATTCACTGTGTAGACAGTGAAAGAAACTTTTTTCTCTTCATTTTAGCCTGATCTACACAGGCTCACTCTTCCGTGAGGAGCGGTCACAGAATACGGTGGCCTCCAGTGGACAAAATTAATTAAATTTTTCATATGTCTGAGCAAACACACAAACTCTCTGAGCGGTCACCTGGACCAAGTTGAGCAATATATATATATATATATATATATATATATATATATATATATATATATATATATATATATATATATATATATATATATATATACATACACCTCACCTGGCTGTATTCAGGGGCTACCATAGAAAGTGCCCTCACAACCTTAACTGTGTTACTGTTGCAGTGGAGCAATGGCTCTACTCTGACTTACTCCTAGATGACTGAGATCCTCACCTTATCTCCAAGGGCAGGTCCAGCTCTACTGCAGTGAAGTGATACTGGGTCACTGCCCAAAGTTCAGGCCGTAGGTGAGTACAAGGAACATATATCGCTACTTTGCTCTTGCTTGGCTTTATTTTGACAAGATGTTGGAGTGTTCCATGATTGAGATACCACTGCATTCTTGGCACTGCTCTTTTTTGTACATTTATTTATGTACATTTATTACATTAAGGCTGATGGATGAAAGGACTCTATTCGCGGCACCTTCTCTCTGTTTGGCATATGATCTGAGTTTCACAGCCAAGTACCCGCACGGATTAAAATATTCCCTCAGACGTCCAGCTCAGCAGAACGCCACCTTTTTTTTTTTTTCTTTTAAAGCAGTGGTATTCACAGTAGTCCAACTGCTCAATTTTTGTATTAATGTCACTGTAATTTTCTTTAGCTTTTACCAAAATGAGGCTCATTACTGTTGTAAAATAACAGCTTGAGAAAGACAGGCTGATGGAAGGCTTTCAATATTAAAATGACAGGTACAGTGGGCTATTACTTTCATGGAAAACACGGCTATCATGAATCAAATAGGAGTCTAAGGGTCCATGCCAGATTGTGGATTTGAATTTGAGGCTTTCTGGAGGATATATTTGTCACGGAGAGCAGGGCTGCTGGTGTCTGAGGTGGAAGGTAAGAAGATGCCAAACCAGTTTCCTCCATCAGATGGCCGAGCAGATGGCGGAGTCCTCAGAGCTGATGAGGAAGCAGTCTGTAGTCCAATTGCAGGCATGATGTTTGCCTTGTTTACATGCAACAACAGGGTGTTTTGATGAAAATTAAAGGACACACACCGTTCTTGTCACTGTGACTATGCATATGCAACTCCACCACAGCCCCCTCTAGCGGATATTTATATACTGCATTGGCGTTTTACGCTCATCACAAATATCAAGATGGGAATGAACAAATGGATGATCAGATCCAGAGGAATACAAATTGGGTTCATTGCTTTAGCTATGATGGGTATGTTCACCCGCAATAAGACCAAACACATTAAGAACGAATGACAAGCCATTCCATATCCAATGTCATTTGCCACAAGGAGGTTGAAGGCATTTATTGAAGTGACACCTCAGTGTTGCTTTATATGTCACGGCTCTCTGCATGACTGTCCACAATCTGCTAAGGTGGAATAACCCGGTATCATTTTGCATTGTGACCAAGGCTCCTTGCTGAGGTTTCCAGAACTTTCAGGATGTCCAGCAGCACTAACCTCAATGACTCACCGCTACCTGTAATCCAAGCACTAGTACCCTTAGGCCAGAATCTGCTGTCAACCTTTGGTCCTTCCACATATCAAAGGTGACTGAATAATACCCCACGTTACCGTCCTGGCTGTAATACTTTCTTTGAAACACAATTCACAGTAATTCCTCCTCATATGCGGCTGCTTCTGCACCTTCTTTGTCTCTTCTGTCTCTGCCAGTTTTCTGAGACCGCTCTTCTTTTGAGCTCTGGCCTCAGTTGGACTTGTCGAAAACATAGCAGGAGAAAAGTACTGCTAATTGCATCTGAGCTAATCTTGGAAACTCACACCCCTGTGCAATTGAATCTGCTGTCACGTCTTCTTTGGTGAAAAGAATTAGTGTTGCACTTCTCATGTAGCAACTTACCCGACAAAGACCCCCCACAAGGGTGGCCCCTCGTCTGATCACAGAATTTCTTGGCTCATGTATCTTTAATCAACCAGTTCTTTTTCTTAAACCCCAAAGTAATCTTAGATTATTTTTAGAGCCCACCTGTGTCTTAATCTCAGGAAATTGCACCTTCTCCAGTTCTGCGACTCAAGGTTTAACTCGCCCCCAAATGATCCGTCACCTCCCGGGGAACATGTCGGGGCTGATCAGAAATCACTTTGACATATTCACAGTCCACAGCGAGAGACTGACAGCGTGTAACAAACCAAGACAGATCCACAAAGTTTCTGGCACTACAGGCTCATTGTTCACGTCTACCGAAAGTTGGCTTGTATTTGATGTGACTTCCTGGAAGCAGAGGCAAATAGCTCATAATACTGTTGTCTGGGATTTAGCACAATATGAAAAGATGTGGGTGAATATGGTTTTAAATCCATGCAGGGGTTCACCACATGCCAAGAAAATCAAACCATCAGTGTGAGGTTAGCTGTTGTTGAGTTTAATATGATGACATTTTGCTGACTTCTCCAAAGGACTGACTGTATTTCTCATGATGTGGATGCAGATAGAGCAGAATAAAGAAGCATCTTTATCGTCAACCAGATCTAAAGTCACCAGCAGTTTTCCTCACCATAAAAACATACAGTGGTGAATTAGTGACTCCACATTACACTAAAATCAAGGTCGAGTCTTAGCTGAGGCCGAGTCAAAAGCTCGCTGTTCAGCCTCATTTCTCTCTCAAAGTTTCTATCATGGAAAAGTTAGATGCCTCTTAGGTCACCTACTTTAGTGAGCACTGAGGCATGACAGTTGAAAAAGACATTAACACCCATAATGAGAGTGAAGTCCCATAATGTACAGCACCAGTGGCAATAGCAGCCAAATGTGTGTTTCCAGTAACACCATATTCCATATGGCTCAGTAGTGGGCTGTTTTGCCAACCATACCAAGTTGATGCATCTTAGATCCGTGACGATATTTAGAGACCAGTTCCCCTTCCAGTTGCTTTAGAGGGGGGCAACAAACTAGTCAGAGACATACATTGCATTATCCATATTATCAACATGTCTGTTTCCCAGAGTTAAGAGTTCCCATATACATTGAATTCTGCAGCTTCTGCTGAGAGGAACGAAGAGATTTGAAGACAAAAATAACCTGTCAGCAGCCAGAATAAAGCGAACTTGATGGAGCACATTTGGAGAGTCAACCCAGAAAAAAATGACATCAAATCTGCTGTCAAGACAAGAACAGCTCTGTCACGCAGGAAAAGAAACAGCTGACAGAATCAGTTTTGCGATCAAACCAAATTAGCTCTGGATGAATTTGTCTGATTAGAGGCTGTTTGGAAGAGAGCGCTGCATACCTTATATAATAGCATTTTCATCCCCTGGTTCACACTAATACACACTGATCGCACATGACAAAGCCACGGGAGTTGAGTGTGTATTGTATATTCTCCATTGAAGAACATTACAATAAGAGAATGTGACAGCCAGTGAGGAGCTGGGACACAATTTGATCTGGCAGTTTTATTTGGCTACTCTTGGACCATTCATCTAGCTAGGATATGAATTTCCTCATTGAAGGGTGAAGACATGGTGGTGATCACACTCTGGTTTCCTCCCAAAGTCTGCTCACAACAGAGGTAACTCGATGACGCAATGCACGAGTGACTGGTTGTCTGTCTACATGTGTCCATTTGAGGGACCGTTGACCCGACCAGTACATACTGAGGCAACTGTGTAAAGCATAAAGCGACTCCTCAGCGAGCGGTTGAAAACTACTGCTCAGTCGCATCTTCGGAACGGTTACAAAATAAACGTTCCACCGCAGCAGTTGAGACTATTATATAGAAAGGTGTAGAATAATAACTCGATGGTTTCGTTTTAGAAAAATAACTGACATGGTTTCGCTGTCGGCTTTTGTCTGGCAAACACACGTCCAGGCACAATAGTGGGTTTATTGTATTCCATCCAAACAGCTTATGTTGTGTGATCTTTGGAGCGCTGCTGGCCGACCACAGAGGCTCAGCTTGTTTTCTCACTTCGCAGAGGCAGATCTGTCCACATCCAGCGGCTCTGCAGCGAAGCCTGCTGCAAGCTCGCTGTTTACATTTAAGGGCAAGAGGAGATTTTCATGAATAAGGTAAAGAAGAGCGTCATCTTTGGCGGGCCGTGTGGAGGCAGCACTTAAACACAGCCAGACTAGACACTTTGTGTGTCTTGTATTGAATATGAGAGTTTGACTGTGAACATGTGGAGAAAGTAGATCTCAGAAGTTACGCTAATAACACAGCTCTTCATCAAGCTATGTTTGACTGCCATCATCTTTCACTGATACTGAACATAAAAATATGACTATGAAATATGTGGCAGACACTTCCAGACAACATAGAATCGTATGATGCAACAATGATGTCCGTATTAAAAGTGAACACTGACAGTAAATGGGTTCAGCACATTTTGTAGTCGGGGTCTTTACTACTAGCTCTGTCCATCCATTCCGCCTCCATCCATCTATTTATCTGTCCATCCATCCGTTCGTCCATGTGTCAATTCGCCCACCCATTCATTCACTCCGTCCATCAGTCCATCCATGCATCTGTCCGTCAATTTATCTGTCCATCCATCCGCCTGTCTGTCCATTCCGCCTCCATCTGTTTATGTGTCCATCCATCCATCTGTCCATGCATCTGTCTATCCATTCATACATCTATCTGTCCATCTGACCAACCACCAATCCTTGCATCATTTCCATGACAAGATTCTTCACCCATCTCAACCACTTTCTCTAAAACGTCTTGTTCTTTTGGCCATTACCCCCGACTTGTATGCTCCTAGTGAGATTCTGACCATATTCCACAACTGTTTATTTCTACTATTCCCTCCCTCAACGAAAGTGATGTCCATTTGTGGCGGAGACTTCCCAACATGGAATGAGTGTGATCTGCTCATTAAAATGAAAGCAGTGGTCAAAGACTTCAGGTTAATTCCCATCCTTCACACTTGGCTGTGAACTGCTCCAGTGAAGCTAACCGGCTCCCGTCATCCACAAAAATCGGAGATGAGATCTTGAGGCTACCAAACCGTGATCCATCTGCCCCTGGGCTGCAATGGGAAATTCTGTCCAAGGAAGTTATGAATTGAACCAGACATATGAAAGAGGAGAATGTAAATCACACTTTGTTGTTAACATGAATTACTGTCTTTTGTGTCAAGACACTGGCGAGTCACTCAAGATGTGCCTGGCCTCTCGCCCATTATCTGGAATTGTGACCAGTCAGATGAAGTGGTGAGCGTGACAACCAGCACTACAATTTACTAATCTCATAAACCGTGTTATGAGTTACACTGCATACGTCTAATGAACTTTCAAGAGCTGTGGCTGCGGCTCCTGCCCAAACACTCGTCCCTCCTCGCCCACCGAGGCTCGCTGCTGTTATTAACCAAAAAAGGCCAAAAAGTTCAGCGGCATTGTTAAAACATGAAGTATTTAATAAAATGAGAAAGTAGCCAAACCCTGACTACTTTTACTTCTCTACCCGCTCGGGTTTCGTCAGCTGTAAGCCAATAATTCCACATAATTCAATAATTGGACGGTGGCAACAGTTTGGGGTTTTCCTATTTGAGCCGCCGCAGACGTGCCAATTCAACATGCTGTATGAAGAAGAGGGGATTTGTCGCCGTGCGAACATAGAAAAGCAATGTCTGTCTTTGGGACGGAGCAGATCAGACGGACTTCACTTGGAGTTATTGGACTTGGACATTCACAGTGACCACTTGTAAACACAAAGATGGACTTTTCCACGCTAGGAACTCTCAGTCTAAGTGGCGAATTGATGTTTCGCTCTGCTCCTTACACATCTCCGCACCTGTGAAATTGCTGGGAGTGGTGTGGATTTCCTTGAATGAGACTTCAGTGAGTGGCTCAGCAGGCGATGCCCTGGATCCAGACCAACACATGCCTGTCTAATGGCTGTGATATGTGAGCAGGACAGAGCTGCCTCTCTTCAGTGCGCCTCATTGATGAGGGGCGGGAAGATTTTCCCGAGGAGCAGCCAGGTGGTCCACCCATGACGTTTTTCATCTGCGCGCACTGGTATGTGTGGGGGCATGGGAGACATTGAGAAAGTAAGTGGAATGTTCTTCTTATTAAGTTGGCGTTGTCCAAAACTAGCATGGGTGTACGGTCACCAGTCTGAAAGGGAACAGATGAAGTGGTTTGGAACACTGGTCTCGCTGCCAATGTGAGACTGCTGTTCTTCCATTAACACGGCACAGTAGCATGGCTGCACACGGGGCCAGTGAAAAGCTCCATTGTGCTTAACAATTAAGTAGTTTGTTCGTGGCTTCATTTATCTGGGCAGAGTTTGTTCAGGAGACACGCTCTTATGCAACATGTCACATTCTTTCATTTATGCTCAGTTATTTGCACTGGCCACCAACAGCACTTATGAGCTCAAGGTTAACCGAGTTACACAGCGGTTGCCATGGAGCAGCAAGTGTTGAGTATGAATCAGTTGTTGAATGTCAAAAAATGATTGATGAAGCGATAGTTGAGTTAGCTATCCCTCAAACCTATTCTTAATTCTTTTGGGGTGGTTCAGCCCTTTTGATTTCTCATCCTGTGCTTATTGGTTCCATGTTTTTACGAGCATGGCCCCATCAGGTGAGGTGCCTAGGGGATGGACTGTATGTGTAATGTCTTCCCCAGGTCTGATGATAGATGGACTCGGAGATCTTAAACCTACACAGGGATGTTCTTATTTCTCAGAAGGGACATGTGCTGGGGTTCGAATAGAGAAATATCTTTGAGGCTGAATCCTAATCCAAGGAATGGAAAGGAACCCTGAACATATGGAGAAACTATATGACTGGGAGCAGAAGCCTAGCAGAGGCAATGATCTGAACCCGGATCACACTGATAAGAATGACATCAGACACTCACTGCAAACCTGGGTCTTTGCTTCACTGTTGACCTAGGAAGATCTGGAGAGGTTTTTGGGGAGAGCAAAGTCTGGGCCTTGTTGCTGTGGCTGGCTGGTTGGACTTTGTACTTGGTATTGCAGAATCTTTTATAAGCGCTGTATCCAAATTACTACAGCTACTGGTACATCCACCAAGTGGGTGTGGAAGCCCAAGTCATCCGGGTTAAAACAAAACAAAACAAATACATACATTCTAGTTCCATAAATATAAATCCTGCATTGAATATTCTTAAATAAATATTATTGAATTAATAAATCCGTTAAAAAAGGCAAAAAACAAAGAGAGAGAGATGCTCAACTATGAATGTGACGCTAGCAAGCAATATGAAGAGTTGAGTTGGAGTAAATCATCGTGTTTTTACCTTGTAAGTTTTAGTTTAGTTGTGGCAGAGGGAGCCTTCCTCTCTTAAAAGCTTGTCTTAATGTTTAATTGATCCAGATTTTAGGTTCTATTCAGCTATTTGCATGGAAAGCTACAGTTCCAAAAGCCTCCGGTCATATTGTTTTGGGGCGATTTAGCACCATTTGTTCTTGGTTATGTTGCTGCTGACGTCAGTAACCGACTTCCCTGGAAAGCTTCTTCTACCACTGGCAAACTCCGCCAGTGTGGATTTGATTTTCATTATGAACTGTATCTCTGGCATCAAGGCGAGCTCCTTCCATGCTGCTAAGAATCCAGGTGACTGATTTGAATAATGTGTTATTCATGAAACTCTGCAGGAGGAGAATAGAAATACGCAGTTACACAATGTTGCACGCTCGGATGGTGACCAGCGCATTTCTCTGTGATGTTGTCACAAGAAATAACTATCCTTGTATCATCTTCTCTGCACACTGGTGTGTTTTCATAGGCCAATCCAGACTGATAGAGGAATGCCTGGAATAGAATACGCAGATTCATAATGCCGTCCAAGAAATCTCTTGAGAGAAGTGGACATAACTTTCCAGCTCTTACACACAAGCCACGAGGTCAGTTTTACCAGCTAGTTTCGAAGGTTCATCTGTCTTAGCAAACAGCAAAACTGAATACGTTACTTAAACAGAAATTTAAAAAATATTTTTTGGGCCATTTCCTTAACGTAATACATAGGAAATAGTTTTATTTTTAAAGACATGAGGGAATATATATTTTAAAATACCGATTTTGGTAACATTATTCATCTCCTTCCTGTTTAAATGAATGGTTTAAAATGACCCTTTTGTATTTTCCCAGAAAGAAAATGAATGGTTTGTGAAAATATGCATTTCCCCCATCATCCCAAAAAAATGTTATCCTGGAATCTTTCAGAAAGATAATTGGGCGAAACCCTTTGCTGCTCACCGAAGCTGCTATCAGTCTATTTCTCAACAGAGGTGAGGTCTGATCCTAAACTGATGACCCCAGTCATTACAGGGACGGGCAGCGAGGTCATGTGAGGACGCAGACGCACAGATAGACACACAGATAAAGAGGAGGAAAAATGGGTTCTCACTGTCCTCGCTGACATGTTTGGGACGATTGCGCTGAGAGACGAGCAGATGAATCGATAAACATCCTGGTGACAGCAGAGTGTTTTGCTCTTGAGTCCGCACACCATAAATCATTCGTGCAGCTTTAACACTTTGGGTTCATGTTACAAAGACTGACGTTTGGAACATGTGATTGGTGTTAAAATATGAAGCACACATGTTGAGTCGTGCAGCTGGTGATGAAAATGTGGAAAACAAGTTTGTTGATCACCTTAAAAATGACCAACTTTGGGCCAACGTTCTCTCTTTTAAACACAGTGTGTCCTCTGACATACTTGGAATTCCAATGTATTTTTTGTCCTGGAGTCATCTCTTTTTTAATCCTTTGCCACAGCAACATACTTTTCTAATGAGCGACTGAAACTCGACTGCAAAGCAGTTCATTCTCTTTTAAGTATTTAGAGGTCGAATCTATTGAGAGCTGGATTTCGGCACTTCAAATGCCACTTAAATTTTAACAGAATGAAACATTGACAAGTTGCTTCCCTTCCACCGAGGCGGAACAATTTACCAGCAATGTCTAAGCCTTCATTACCGGAGCTTTAATAGGTCCTTCTGTCATAGTCTGCTTTGTTTATGCTTTTTGTTTATGCTGTTTTGTCCCTCTCCTTTTTCTCTTGTGCCAGATCCTCTGTGCTCTTAAGCTGGTTAAGTAGACGGCTCTGGTGTTGCCTGGTATCCTGTTTTCTCTGGTGCGTTTGGCTAGTTTTCCCCTGTAAGTGTATTTCTGATCAATCTCTTGTTATTATATGCTGTTCTCCTTGTTCTTTTTCAGATTTCCGTCTGTTTCAGATTTTCCCTTGGTTTCCATTCATGCCTCTCCCTCCTTTCATGGCAGATTTCATTCCTCCTTTTGTCTTTGTTTTATTGTGTGCATTACTATAACAGACGTGTTGAAACTATTCTCACTGTGCCTCGTCTCCCTGTGTCCAGCTACTGCTTGCTCTTGTGTCCAGTTAGTTCCAGGTTTGCGACACCTTCTATATAAATAAAATACGATAAACGATAAATGAAAATGTATTGGATTATTTTTAGTATATTCATATGTAATATATATATCTGGTCCACCATATTCTACCTTTATTAACAATCTAAAACATAACACAAATACCTATCTACTGTGACATACACTTTATACTCATTCATTCATGCCTCAAATGCAAGTATAACTTGAGTTCGCTTGAGCCTCCTTGGTCCTACCGGCAGCTACATGAGCATGTATTCATGGTGTCTTGAGATCATAAAAGTCAGAGCAGATATTCTAATTTGAAACGTTGTGAATGAATCCAGAGTGAGTCAGGATCATCACTAAACAGTAGATGACAGCAAGATTTCACCATCACAGATCATACTGCCTGATGCCCAGCTCAGCCTGTGAAGACAGCTGTGAAGTCCAACCATGTATAACAGTCTAAACTCTCTCGACTCTCTCCCAGCAGCTGAGCTCTTAAACACATCATGAGTGTGTTTCCAGTCCCCGCGTGAGTCCGATCCGATGCTCCACATACGACCGCGTCCACGTCAGGCCCCACATTCACACTCCCCGGCGAGAGGAAATGCACCTTCACCGTGTTGTCACATTGGACGGGACATGTAAACACATTCATACTTACACCGACTGTGTGAATTTTGGAGCAGAGGTGGCAGCTTTTACCTCAGGCGCTGACGACAGCCAGCATCTCTGGCAGCTCTACAATAACAGTCTTTGGGAGCTGCGCGGCCGATGCTGCTGGTGTTTATAAGAGTGCGTAAGTGTGACATTGGATTTTCGGGAACACGTCAGAGGATGTGCTCTTTCACTTGACTGATTTTCATAGGTATGTTTTATTGGCTTGTACCACTGCAGAGGAAAGCTGAGCTCCAACTCTGAACGTGATATTTGTACCTGCATCACATTTTTTTCTTCTTTTTTGTTCTCCTTTTATTCTATTTAATCCGATCAGCCTTCTTCATTTTTTCCTCTTCTTGTTTTTGTTTCATCCATTTGCCTGTCTTCCTGTGTTCCCCTCCTCTGTCCCAGTGTGATTCACAGTCACACCTGGAACCACTGTGCAATCAAGTCCTCTCCCTGAAATGGAGCTCTCTGGTTCCAGTGCCATGTGCCAGTTGGACCAGCATGTGCTTGTTTGCTTGCTGACCTGCGACTTACATTCTCTCTCTATTGGCTTATGATGACTCTGTGTGTTTGATCCGCAGTGTATTTTGTATTCCCTGTTCTCGGCCTTGTTTCAGTTCTCTTACATGTTCCATCCTGAACTTACTGTTTGTTAGTGATGTGTAAATGAGGCACCATCAAGCGTTTCGACACAATGACACACTGTGCTGATACTGTGTCACTGAATACTGACACCTGCTGGACATTAAAAATATTATATCAATATCAAGTCTTTGCATTCATGATTATCCTATATCTTTAAATAATGTGAACATGTGTCATAATGTGGAAAACGTGAAAGAGGATGCCTGTGGACTTTTTGTTTTTACTAATTATTTATTTTTAAAACGTTTTTACAGTGTTATTTTTTATTGTCTAAATTAAATTATACCTTGATATTAATTTGAATTAGAATGGAACAAGAGAAGTTGAAAATCTGAGACAAACTGGATAAATAAATAAATAAATGAAATAAATACTTCATTTTACGATTTTTCACAAAGAACTGTGAGATTATATTGTTTCAGCAGTTGCATCCTGTTGACGGATGCGCTGCCTTATAAACACAGTTCGGCACGTTCTGCAGAGTCGAGACAGTCATGTGATTGTCTTAAAGCGGTACTTGCACCGACGCAGGGATAGTGCAGTGTGCTGGAGTATCGGTGTTGCACGACCCATCACTGCTGTTTGTCTCTGTTTTCTGATTCTGATTCAGTGGGTGGGATCTACTCCCAGGTCAGTGACGCCCTTGGTTCCCCTGTGTGTATTGGTGTTTATCAAGCTGCTTATTCTTATGTGTCCAAGTCTCTCTGCGCCACATCACCACATCCCTTTGGGTTCCACTCTGCATGGTTCCTTCCATTAACTCCAAAAAGAACTGATGTTTTCCAACAACAAATTGAGTGTAGATATTACAAATATTTTGTGCTTCTGTAAGAAGGCCCTGTGAATGCAGGCTTTTATTCCAACTGAGATACATGTATACTGCAGGTCAAACAAACAGCAGAAGACTCACTCAACTGGTTACAGCCATCAGACACGTGATTGGTTGTAGTGTGTGCTCCTGATCGGTTGGACCGAAAACCTGCACCCTCGCTGCCCTTTTGGGATTCAGTATGACGCCTGTGTTCTAGAGTGGATCTCAAAGAAATCTGACATGTCTTGGCTACTGATGCCCTGTGGGATCATACTGCGGGTTGCCATTGTTTAGTCACTGCACTTTGTTTAAGAGACTTAGCCAAACAACACACCTGTCTTCACCAGTCGAGTTGCGTTGGAAGCTGTGTGGCTACAAACTCCTTCCTCACCCTCCCTACTCTCCAGACCTGACCCCAAGTGACTTCCACCTCTTTCCTGGGCTGAAAAAAAACACCTTCGGGGCCAGAGATTTGTGGATGATGGTGAGCTGACTGCTGCAGTGGAGGGTTGGATAGGCGAATGGTGGAGTTGTGAGGCCAGAGTGAGTCCGAGTGAAAGCAAACAGTCCTCAGCGCTGCTCAGGCATCGATGGACTCACTCACTGTCTGACAGTGTGGTGTTAAAGTCTTCCAACATCATTTCATCACATTTCAACATCCACTTGCAATAATACGTCCATGTCAAAGTCGCTTCAGATATTTGCGTAAGCGGTCAGAAGCCGGAGTGGTGCCACTCAAGATTTCAGTCAGTACAAGCCTGTGACATTACAGGAGACCCTCGAGCCCACACTTCTGATTTGTTATGTTTGTTTTTCTCTAAGTGTGGGATAAAGGGGCTTTGTGGTCTGGACTGGCTGAACCACCCTGAGGATTAGCCGACAAACTTGGTTTCACCTTTTGCCCGACGTCAGATATCAGATTCCTCAGCTGAATCACAAATGTTTTGGTCACTAAAGTTTGGACCAATTCAAATTTGTTCTCTTGCGTCACACGGAGTGAGGGAGAGAGGGAGACCATGCTGAGTGAGATCGGAATCTGGGCACTTGTTATCTGAAACACCATGAATGCAACACTCATCTAGGGAGGGTACACAGGGATTTCATCATTTGGATAGTTGCTGCGTTGAATTGGTTATTAATGTTTCATTCCAGATAATACCAGCACTGGTTTCCATTGAAATCTCATATCGTTGTAGTAAAGAAGGAAATGTACTACTGTATCTGAGTGAGCGTTGCAGATAAGATAAGATAAACCCTGCCGGGGCCAAAGACTTAGTGTTTTATAGCAGGACATAAGACACTGCCGTAAAAGAGGTAGTTCACAGTCAAAGAGTGCATTTTTTGCTTTTTAATATTGACCACAGAGAAGGTATGTGCCTTGGACTGTGGCTCTCTTGAACCACATGCAGACGACGACGGCTTTGCAGCACAGTGGTGAAACTATGTGTGTTGCTTTTCCAAATGAATTAACTTTCATGTTACAGGTTTATTATAATATATCAAGTCGCTTAAAGACCCATACTTTATTTTCTTTATGTAATGGTGAGTAAGTGTTGCTGTTGTGTAATAAAAATCATAATTTTAGAAAGCAAGATAGTGTTAAGTTAGATCACATTCCACTCATTCTCAACAATTATTATAATGAATATTTCAATATTTTATTCTGTAGTTTTCTCCAGACTGTCTCGCATTTTTATCTCTCTGTTTTTATTCAATTTATTTTTTAGTAATTACAAAAGAAATTGTAATTTATCCCACTTCTTCCAGCTTTGTTACCACCTAAAATAGACATATAATTTAATAAACCAAATCTAACATGCTATTATTCCACTCTCCTTGAGCTCCATTGTGGTGTTGCAAATTAAATTCAAATTAATTGTTGAACATTTAAATTCACTGCCGCAAAATGTATGAAATTAGTCATAATGAAAACAGTCTGAATATTCATAGTACGAATAATTAAAAAAAAAAAAAATCTCTATCTATAGAATGTACATGCATAAAACATATTGAAGATTCTTCCCTGACAGGAGCCCGTTCACGTATACGTCATCTTGTGTGGCATTCAAGCTCTTGGTATATCTGGGCGGCGAGACGCCTCATCCTCTTCTCTCCTTTATTCCACCTCCAAGAGACGCACATACACACATGCCCACCACCGTCATCCCCGCCGCACACACTCTCGCACACATGGATTTGCTGAGTCTCCCTTTTCAGACCATGTTAAAGCTTTAGGCCCAACAATACAGGCCGGGCCTAATCTTATATCCCTCCTCCAATCCGGGGGACTGGAAATGGAAAAGGGGAATTGATTGGCCAGTGGCCACAGGGGCCAGTTAGGGGAAGGAGAACAAGAGGAGACAAGCATTGTCGATTGATGACCATGAAAGACACTTTTGTTGGTGACTTGAAGGCAGTACACTGTGCCTGTACCCAGAGGAAGGGCTAGCCGTCGCAAAATGGGTCACTGGCGCACAGCTCCCTGCACCAGATATGGGCTGGGAAGGTGGAGGTCTGCACGTGTGCGAGGACAATCGCAGCATCCCCTCATGAGGGAGCAAGGTCCAGAGATTATTAGCGGCGGCCGATATTGATTAGCTGTGGCTCGAAGGTCACTTCGCCTCTTACACAAGACCACTTCCGCCCATCAGCCATAGGAAGCCACGGAGAGGGGGAATTGTTTTCCATTTTGCAGAGCAGAAAAACTGTTCCAGTCTGCTCACAGAATGATAACGGAGCAGCAGCTCTAGCAAGTCTTAAGCTAACTATCGGCATGATTTTGTCTGTTATCCAGGTGATACAGCTCATCAAAGACCACCTAGTTTCCTTTCTTGTCCATCAAAATGACCCAAAATGTCATAGAGCTATTCAAGATTCAAGAGGTTTACTTGTCACACATACAACGCATGGTGACATTCTTTGTGTGCAATACAAGATGCACACTATAATAATAATAATAAACAATAAAACAACAGTATAAAAACAACAGTGCAAACTAAAATAAAATAAAAGTGCATCACTCTAGACTATTCAAATGTTAACAGTCACATGAGGACCTGGCCTGACTGGTCCTTCCAAGCAAACTAAGCAGCACCTGACAAACCGAATATGTAAGTGTTGGTTTGACACAGCGCCATCAAACTCATGCATTTACTGTGCAGTTGTTCAGTGCACTCTACTGACAAAGCACTAAACTTTTCGTCATACATGAAAACAAAAAAATGAAGGCAAAACAAAACTAAACTGCACGAAGCCCATCGCTGCACAATCCCCGTGAACACACACAGGGAAGCATCAATCTGCAGCCGAGATCAAACTGGAAGAAGAAAACCCTCCCTGAGAGCCGCACCGTTCCCACATCCTGATCACAAAGCTCCTCCGCTTTGAATCTGAATGTGACCCCCTTTTCTCTGCTGCCAAGGTGAAGGCCCAGTGGCACTGATAGAAAGAGACAGTAGGGCAGCATGCCTCTTTTCACAGCCAACTCCCGCATTAGCATAACTCACATCGTGTGGCCAAACCAGGGACCCACCTGTAGTTCCACCACTTACCCTCGCTGACCCTGCGCTTCAAAATGTTGATAGTTGAGAGATCGACACCTTAAAAAGATGTGGTGAAGATTCACCCTTGTAATGAAACCCTCCTCGCCGTCTCTTTTCCATCATTATAGTGCGCTGAACGGCGCATCACTATACCGTAAGTCACCTCACATGAAGCTTTTGAAAATGTTTTATTTATTCGTGCAAGTATTGTGTCATAGTTCTAGCCAATCCTGCCTTCTTGAGTTATTTGACGGTAACACATTTATTCCCTTGAAAAAGAAACACAACTGGAATAACTTGCCACAAGTCGTTCTCCCTCTCCAGCTTACTCACTTGTTCGAGAGGAGGGGTTGAGTCCAGGATAAGTAGCGGGGGCTCTGTCTTGAATGCCATGGGAACCTCCCCCAGGGCTGTGATTGGAGGAGGTGGCTGTGAGTGAGTCCAGTGGAGGCCAGTCGCAGGAGGAGTGGTCCGGGAGCATGCTGCAGGGGGGCCGGCAGCACCACAGTGCAGCTACCACTGCTTAAAAGCAAGGTACACCTCATTACCGTGACAGACAGACAGAGAGCAGCAGGACCGAAGGGACTTGTGATAGATGGATGAGGGACTGTGAAGAGGTAGAACTGTTAAATAAGCACTTTTCTGTTCCCCTTCTTTGAATGTAGCCTGCTGACTCCAGCACCTGAGGCACTTAGAGTTGTTTTGAAGTGCTTTTGAGGATTGACTCTCCAGGGAACAAGGGAATTAACCACTTTTGTTTGCAATCCACGGCACCAACATTCAGGAGGAAAGAGAGGGATTACAGCCTGCCCCACTTGTTCTCTTTACTCTGCGTTTTGTCTTGACGCTGCTACTTTGGAGACTTTGATACGACTTGAATTGTTGATTCAAGCACAAGAGCAGCATGGCATATGGACAAAAGAGCCACAGGTGGGCATTAACCCAGGGATCCTTCAGCTTGGCAATGGGCCTGCTGGTCTTCTCCCTCCTTCTCCTTCTCCTCACCGTCTCGGCCGCAGATGAGTACGACTACTACAGCTGGCAGTCAGACAACTTCCACAATGGCCGGTTCTACACCAAGCAGCCTCAGTGCGTGGACATCCCGGCCGACCTCCGCCTCTGCCACAACGTCGGCTACAAAAAGATGCGGCTTCCCAACCTGCTGGACCACGAGACCATGCCAGAAGTGAAGCAGCAGGCGGGGAGCTGGGTGCCTCTTCTGGCCAAGAGGTGCCACGCTGACACCCAGGTCTTCCTCTGCTCTCTGTTTGCACCTGTCTGCCTGGACCGGCCCATCTATCCGTGCCGCTCTCTGTGCGAGGCGGTGAGGGACAGTTGCGCACCAGTGATGGAGACCTACGGCTTCCCCTGGCCAGAGATGCTGACATGTGATAAATTCCCCATCGACAATGACCTCTGCATCCCCATGCAGTTCACTGGCAACCATGCGACGCAAACCCCAGGTATGCACATGAAGACGTCACAACATTGTCCATTGCTGTAGCCGGCTACTGTTTGGCATTTGAATTCAAGCTCTGCCACACGTGGGGGGACTCTTCTGTTTTTGCTGTATGAGAAATCGAAACATCAACCTGTTTTTTTCTGAAGACC
Organism: Synchiropus splendidus; assembly: GCF_027744825.2. Taxonomy (NCBI): domain Eukaryota; kingdom Metazoa; phylum Chordata; class Actinopteri; order Syngnathiformes; family Callionymidae; genus Synchiropus; species Synchiropus splendidus. Next base: position 11,131,106 of record NC_071342.1, on the reverse strand, counting down.
TTAGGCTTATTTATAGGCAGTGGAAGCTGTGTGAGCCAGGGGAGTCAAACTCTGTCACACAAGGGGTCGACATTTCAGGCACTGGCTTTTGTTAATAGGAAAAATAAGAAAACAGAATCTGATATCGCACTTTTTTCAATAGTAAATGCTAATCGCTCTTCAGTTTTCGTCTTGAAGGTAAAAATCTTTCATTTATTTCCCTTTGAGCTGCCTCTATTTGGGAGGATTTTCCAGACTGACTGTTCACATGCCGGCACCACTTTTGCTGGGGGGACACAGTAAATTGCATTTTCGTACTATAGCTCAGGTGAACGGTATAAAATGACTGGACCGGCCAGATTTGGCCCACGGGCCTTGACTTTGACACATGACTCAACACTTACTACTGATAAAATACCCTGCCAATTAGCTTCCGGATAAATGCTCCAATTAAAAAGTAATGTAAAACTTTTTTTTTTTTTTATTGTGTCTTGTTTTTCCGAAACAGAAAAGAATATCTTATATCAGTGAATTAAGCTTTAGCTGGCAAAATGCTCTAAACAGGTTCCTACTCACAACCTTGGGAGATGGTGCTCCAACATCTTTTTTTAAGTTTGGACCAATGAAAACGCCTCATCCTGATGGAGCATCAGAACTACAGCAGCCAGCGGGTGAAGCCGCTTCGGTGCACTGTGTCTGGCGGATCCTCCGCTTGACATGTAAAAACAAACCCACCTGTCGACAGATAAAAGTTTGAGCGCGAGATACTGGCGTGTGTGAGGCATGCAGAGGAAGAGATCTCATGCACGAGTGGAGCGTCCAGCTCGGCTCCCTGCCCTCAACTCTAGCCTCGGGCTATGGGACAGAGACAGATCAGGACGGAGACGGGAGACAGAGAGACTCCGCCGGCCAGATCCCTGGCTGAGTTAAGATAAATAGACTGTTATGTTAAACACGTCTCCACTGAGAAGGCGACACGCTGCTTTATCAGCCAGTCAAAAGCTCATCAATCTTCCATCGGAGCAAAAGCATTTCGGGGAAGAGGGAACTAATAGAGACGACGGTGAGTGTGTTAAACTGCACTGCCACTACTTCGGCGTCCCCGGAACAAAGGCTGTCAGAGCTATGAAGGAGTTGACGAGAGTCTTTAGGCGGTGGAGGGGGGGCGTCCCCGCTGGGTCCCAGGCTGCTCCCGCCTTTGTTTCGAGTGGAAGCCACCGGGCCAATTAGCTGGAAGACCAATTACCAGGCTGCCACTAATTAGTCGGCATGACAGGACAAGCGAATGGAGCAGCTGAGGTGGGATTGTCCCTCCTGAGAGTGCAGGAAAGAGGAGGAACGCCGCTTCCTCTCAAGGACTCTTATGTCGCTTATTGTTCTTGCCGCTGGCTGTTCATTCACTGAACACATAAACTCCCTCCTGCCAGTCATACAAGCCAACGGAAGGGCTTCTCTTTTATTTCAGCAGGGAATATTCACGGTATATTTGTATGGTATAGAGGATGGGAACGGGACGGTGAAATAGTCTGATGTTGAGCTGACTTCAGGAAAACTGTTCTGTTTTTGCAGGACAAGAATCAAGTATGTGACATTTTTCCTTCGCGGCTCTCGTTCTTTTCGGCAAGGTGGCTTCACCCGTCACCTCTTCAAACGGCCGATTGTCCGTTCACTCCTGTTAAAGTCAACACAAGAGAGGACAAACGCTCCGCACGGATACGTGATATTAAAAAGTTAGTCAGCCATCATGATTGCCGTCTGGTATGTTTTTGAAGCTGATATCACTTCTAGCCTGGAGGCGCAGTGACTGACAGTCAAAAGAGAGATGTGCCAATGGGGCCATTCAAGGGGTTGGATATTTGGCTCACAATCTCTGATAGAGAGCCAGAAAAAATATAAAGAGGAGCAGCAGGCCAGCTTCTTTTACTGGTATCTTTGTCCGATTCTCGACCAGATCAGATTTGGCTCCTCAAGAAAGCGGGGGCTTTTATTGGGAACTTGATGTCACCATCATCAAGAGGACTCGAGAGAGACACTTATTTTTGAGACCACCAATGGTTTTACACGGATACAGGCTTTTCACATTGTTGCAGTTCTCCCTCTCTTGATGTCTATTTTTGTCGGGTCAAACATAAACGAAAGTGTACACTGGCTTATAAGCGAGACAAGTGGAAGTCTGAAACATGAAGAAAAGCAGAAATTTGGGAGGTAGGGAGTTAGAGATGAAGACAATGGGGTATTTGCTTGTCTTCCAGTGAAGGTGGGATAGGCTTCAGCCCACTGTAGCACCTCAAATGGAAGAAGATAATGGACGAATACAGGGGTCAGTTTTAACAATACAACCCTTGAACAAATCGTGGTTGCCTTTATGCGCAATATGAAATTGGATAAATCACTCTGAACATGATACTACACAACTACACTTTTATATATATATATATATATATATATATGATAGAAAAAAAAAAGACAAAGTGACATTTAAAGTTGCTGTAAAATGTACAGAAATATCAATATCATCATCATGAACAAAGGGCCAAATGTGGCCCCCAGGACGCACTTGGCCCAAGTCCATGTGATACGTCTGAATTGGTATACAGTAACAATACCACAAGAAGGATTTCACATGAAGCGCCCCAACAGAATGATTGAATTCTGAATGGATAAAACTTGCTGTCGTTGTGTTTTCTTGGGAGCACTCGGAAGGTTGTTGGTAAAATTGCACGGTGTGAAAGATATTGTCTGTCCAGGCCACCCTGCGTGAGTTGGACAGTGTAAGTTACAGCTCTGCCACAGGAGACTGTCAGGTCCCTCAGCAGCACAATGACTGCTACTCATGTGGCCCTGGCTGCAATATGAAAGGGAAAATGTGATCCAATGCCCCGTAAATGGAAGAGTGCCTGAGCCTTTTGAGCATGTATTTTCTCTTCAGTATAGTATTCCAATAAATAAGGGCTCCCTGGGTCTGTCTGTGGTTTCTGTGGAGAACCGCATCTACCTGTTTCAGTTCACCACATGTTGGACCATCCAACATACATCACATGCTCCAGAGTCCCAGGATCTGCTGTCAGTAACTGAAAAATGGTCAGAGAAGTTCTGCCTGCAGGGACGGGTTTTAGGAATGTCAGTCAGAGATGTTGTGTCTATTTAGTGTGGGTGAAGAGGCCGGGTCCACACTTCTTTTCCCTTCCACTCTGTTTCCAAGAACAGTAGAAATTGAGCCCCTGTCAGCTGAAAACTGGCGATAACTTGGCTTCTGTGTGACGTTTGCAATGCTCTCACAACTCACGAAGAAGAAAACTTGACACTGATCTGTGGTGAGGAACCATTGATGATATGGAATAGGAACTCCTCCGGCTGCATAAATATCCTGCCATTTGATGTTTATATGGTACTGTAAGGACACTCACCCCAGTTTTCTATCCCGCTGCTCCAGACTGAACCATGACATGGACGTGATAAATGAGGACACAGAGAAGACAGGTGAAGTGGATGGTCAAGACTGGTTCAGGTGGAGGAGGCAACCCTGGATGGGAAATGCAGACAGACAAAAGCCTTTCCAGCTTGACACTTGGGATTAGTCATTTGTTAAAACTATACGTCGGGACGCTTTCCTCCTATACACTGTCGAAGCATGAGGTTTCTTTCATGAACTGTCGGCTGTACATGGAACATGAAATTATAAGGAAACCTCTGCCTAAATTGATTCCTTTGTAGCATTCGTGTCTCTGTCCAAGTCCAACTTAGGTTAATGGACAGAGTGCTTTCTCCTGACACATACTTTGGCCTGAGCACAGCCGGGCCTCCTGCCAACTTACCACCCCAGTGAAGCCAGAATGAATAAGCCAGAGTAAGATGTAGCTGCTTCAAGGGAACCATTCAAAACAGACAATCCAGAACAGTCGGGGCGTTTCTCCATCCTTTTGCCTGCATTTCCACGTCCCAATCTTGTCAGCACCAGACAATTTGGCATGACCCTGTGGACCTTGTATGTATCCCGCTCTCAGATGCGGCTGCTGAACGGCACGACTCACTGTGCCTCACACAAACATGCACTTGGTGAGAGTTAGGGGGTTCACCTCCCCGCGACCGGAGCAGCCAACCGTGCTCAAGTGTGACCTCTCCGGCAACACTCAACGATAAACTTTGACTTTTGAGCCGACGGTCTGAGCAGGACAGTGAGCGGAGCCCTCGTGCACGAGCGCGTGAGACAGAGGAAAGTGAAGCGTGAAGAGAACATTGTGAAAATTGTGCTGAGTAATTGTGTGTGAATTCAGCCAGGGTGGATGTTTCAGTCTTGCGTCATATTTGAGCCCCGCAGAAACAAAGGAGTTTCTTAGCAACCTGCTTGGTGAGTGGACCGGTGTGAGATTTTTGCAGGCGAGAGACAAGTTTATGTTTGAATTGTCAAAACAAAGTTTCATATCTCGCAGCCTTGAGGGAAAATCCAGCAGGTATTCTGTCTGCTTGAGTCCAAGAAAGATTCAAGATTCATGCAGGGTTTATGGAGAGATTGGACAAAAGATTCTGATGTCTCTCCAAATCAAATTCATATTTTCTCAGACGTGGAGTTTCAATTGCACATCAGGAGTGAGAGCTGGAGACATTTTGAATCAAGTCAGTTTGCTTACAACAAGAGATGCCAAGTTGTGGGAGTTTTACAATGTGATGAAAGAGGAGGCATGAATATCAAACCTGTCCATGTAAACATCTCAAATATGCAACTTCTTTCCAAGATTTTTTAGGCCTTGACAAGACCAAGAGACTCAAAAAAAAAGGAGCAACTCAAACTCGCGTGCAACAAGCATCTCAGCCGACTTGCCCCTAAATTTCCAAGCTAAAAATAATCTTTGGTTGCTTTGGTTTCCACTTGCTCTTTCACTATGAGAGTGTAAGTAGGCGACCGCCTCACTGACTCACTTCTGGACTGCGACCACCACCCAAATATACAACCTCCAGAATTAAAACATTTTTTTTGCTCAGTAATTTCAAGGCAAACATCACTCAGTCTGCTGGCGTGCGTATCCCCGCCACGGCAAACAAGCTTTGACAGACAGGTGGGCCTTGAAGGGGACCTCAGGGTCTTAATGATTTTACACAGACACAGGGGGGACTTTTCACGGCCGCAGACACTCTTCAGTTCAGATAACCTGACACAAATAACAGGTTGATTCTGGTGTCTCCGCAGTGTCAAAGGTGTGTCCTCCATGTGACAATGAGCTGAAGGCGGACAACATCATGGAGCACTACTGTGCCAGTGACTTTGGTGAGTATCCTTCATGAGTTCCAGACACCTACTGTATCAAACCAATGGTGGTTCTTTTCTCCTAAGAAACTGGCACAGCAGATGTAGCTTTCTCCTGTCATCTTCAAGAGAATTCTCCATGTGGAAGTGGGAATAAATCTTCCTGTCTTTTTGGTCAAAGTGAGGTCATTCCGAGTGTCTGCGGGTAGAAGCTGACCCTCGAGTGGAACCTCATGAATTGACAAATCAGTTCGACAGGCTCCAGCCGTCACGCGTCCTTTCAACACCCTTTATTTCCAACCTCTCTCGTTTCCAGTATCTGACTTTTATCACAGAAATGACCCGCACGAGAAGCCAAGACATATTTCTTCCATTATTGCTGCTCATCTAAGCTTTCAGTCTTCAACTTTATGCAGCAGCTGAATTTCTGCTTGCATGGACTATTGCCCTGTTCGGTAGAGTTAATGATACACCGCTCTCCTTCTCTGTGGTTGTGTCACTCAGCAACATTGATCTGAAAGTGCTGAAGAACATGACGTTTAAACAACAAAGCCTTTTGTGCAGTTGTGGGTGAAAATAGTAATTGGAAATGAAAAGTGGCTTCGAGTAGCGTGCTTCTTTTCGCCAAGCGTTTGAAAGGTCGGTTGGCACGTGTTCCTGGGAAGAAATATTTGCAACGGAATGTCTTCTTTTTTAACCAAAAAAATGTAGTTTTCGGGAAGAGACCATCGCCCCATAGCTGACTGCAGTTTAAATGTTATATATGATGGACCTTTGCTGTCAGAAAAATGTACTTGCATATCAGGCTACTTGGTGAATCAGACGTAATTCTTGTGGTCAAGTGTATTACCTCTAACTCAGAGGCAGATGAGTGGATTTTCAGGACAAATGATTGAATTTTGGGGTTGCTCCGTCAACATATTCTCACTCCAAAATATTAACAAAATAAACCTTCCGTTTTACATGTTAGCACATTAGCCTGTCATTTCCCACCTCTGTAGGCAGCGCTTCAGTGGACTAACCATGAGGTGGCGCTGTTTAAGGGTCGACTCTTGAAATGCTTTTCTTGCCACTTCATTTTTGCCGTGCCTCATGTGATCATGAGCTTGACTCAGTCATGCTGTGCATACGCCAAGCGACATCGGAAGTCAGGTATCAATGATCAGTACTCATCCGAATCCCAACCATTGGGGTGCGGAAACATAGGAGTCTCTTGAAATGACGCATCAATATTGAGGAGTGAGAATGTGTTGGCTCTGTGGTACATCTTTTGAAGAATTCATCACTCTCTGTTGGGACTAGAGCTCTGCTCATTTTCCTCTTCATTTGCACTGTGTTACTCTCATAACTCTAGCGCCGAGAATTTTGAAATTATAGATAATAAATATAGATAATTTCCAACCCTTTCCCCTCATTTTTTTTCTTCACTATGTATATTGCATCGACTCACCTGGAGTAAACACACATAGTACGGAAACAGAAGACTACAGTTTCTCCGTTCAAGTACAGACAAGAATTGTACACCTAGTTTGTAGTTAATTGATTTAACTAGAAGAACTCTGCTCACGATCACCGTGACAGCTGCCTCTGCTGCCTCTGTCTACTGGTGAAGGTGTAGCTGCGGCCTGTCACGAGGATCCTGACCAGGCCGCCTGGTGGGCCCCATCACTCCTGACAGGACATGGGTGGCATTCAATATGTGGAGAGAGGAAAAATGATTTTCTACCTCTGATCCACGTGAACCTCCAAAACACTTCCACGCACATGAATGCATTCCATTTACGCCAGTGCTCACACACACACACACAGAACCATGTGGGCAGAGAAAAACAGACCCTGAAAAGGAAGACGGTTCGGCCCATGCGTTCCCATCCTGAGGTATCACCTCACAAATGCTGTGAGTATCAGAGTGTACCAGGAGATGTTTACACAACTCCTGAGTAGCAGGAGAGTGGATGTCTCGCACCAGCCGGAACCACCGTTACTTTCACCTTACAGACTCTCCGTCCGGAGAATTCCTCTGTCAAATTGTTGGCAGGTCAATTGTTATCTTTTACGCTTAAAACAAGACGTATAAAAAGCCAGGGTTAGATGGTGGATCTGCGCCTGCACTTTATTAGACAGATAAAATCAAACTCTTATATCCAACTCTAAATATTTAGAGCAGTATACACAGACGCTATCTGCGTTTCAGACTTTGGAAAGACATTTAACTGAGCGCTGAGGAGGTTTAATACTCGCGAGTGATCCCATCTGATTAAAGGTAGCGGGTTAAGAATACCAGAAGGAGGCCATGGGAAGTGAAAAACGGCTCGGGAAGGTTCTGTGCACGACATTTGACCACTTTAAAAAAGTCTTTGAAATAGAATGCTAATTCAAGCTGCTGCCTCCATTTGGATCCTTGAGCATTGGACAATCCAATCAGACATGTGTTGTGGTTTGGTCACCTGGTTCACTGGTGAAAGAGAGAAATGTAATCCTTCCTTTGGCCGACATTTGAGTTCAAAGTTTAAACTCATGTCAGTTTACAGGCCAAACTACAGCTTAATGGGAAGCAGTGTTGGTTGGCACCATGAGATGTTGGTGAGTGTCCAACAACCAACATAGAACATAGAAGCGCTTGTTCTACATTGATTTTGAGTTTAGTTTTTTGCCAAGCTGCAGTTTTAAATCTCAAAGTAACACTGAAATATAGCAACTTGTTATGAGTCCTGTGGTGGCCATGTAGCTCGAGCTGAGAGGCTCCAGTCTCACACACGGATTTTGTTTTCACCTCTCCATCACTTTATTGTGGACATGTATCTTGGGTCGAGTCTAGTGAACACAATGAAAAGATTCTTTCATAAATTTTTCATTTTTTTTATCACTAAATAAATCACATTCTTTGGTGCTCACACTGGTGCCTGAAGTGTGGTGTGACTGCTGGGATTTTGAATGGCAGGTACCAAGAATCAATATTAATATTCAGTATAAATCATGAGGAAATTAGAAGAGAAAGCCACCTTCACAGGTCACATGCTTGCCTGACGTGTCGGCCAGCCATAGACTTTGATAAGATGGCACTCTTGACTACCTAAAACGTTTCATTTGAACAAGTATGAGCATGAGGTATATCCAAATTCACTGTGTTTAAAAATGTATTTTAGTGGTCATGAAGGTGTCACAGTTAAGGATTTGACCTACCTTTGATCTCGCTCTGTGATAATAAAACACAAATGATGCCACAAATAATTTATTTTACTTCTTTTTTCAGTCCTGAAAATGAAAATCAAGGAGGTGAAGAAGGAGAAGGGGGACAAGAAACTGATTGCAGCCCAGAAAAAGAAGAAGGTTTTGAAGCAGGGAGTTCTGCGAAAGAAGGACTTGAAGAAGCTGACTCTGTACATCAAGAACGGCGCCAACTGCCCGTGCTCCCAGCTGGACAGCCTGGCCTCCAACTTCCTCATCATGGGCAGGAAGGTGGACCAGCAGCTTCTTCTCATGTCCATTCACAAATGGGACAAGAAAAGCAAAGAACTCAAATTCGCCATCAAGTACATGAAGTCCCACCAGTGCCCCACCTACCACACTGTCTTCCAGTGACGCGTGTATCTGGACTCTTGTGATGGCCTCCCATCTTTGGACTCCCATCTTTCCCCTCATAGATTTAATGTAAAAAAAAAAAAAAAAAAAAGTGCCACTTATTTTAACAGATTCTTCAGTGCTACCAGCTCATAACACGTCTAGTTAAGTGCCTCTTATTTAACAAAAGCAGGTGGATTTTAATACAATAATGTACACACTCACCGTACAGTAAGAAAAAATGTAATATATTTGTATCCATTTATCGTCGATCAGTTCCGCTCGTATTAGATGGCCTCCTTGGTGAATATGTATTCACAGTATCATCCAGAGAGAATCATAACTTCCCAGAATGTTGGGTGGCAGTGAAGGGCTTTTTCAGATGAGAAAATGACAACAAGCGTTTTGCAGATATGAGCACTTTGCTTCCAGGAACAACATCAAACAGGAAGGTAGCAGCTGGTCCACTTGACTGTCTTCAACATTTCAGGCGGTAAATGATGAATACTAGATGATTTGAAGATCAAATGACAGTAAGAGACGGATGGAAACTCCTCAGACTTGAAGCAGCCAAAACAGGGAACGGAACGAAGACTCATTGGAAAAGAAGAAGACAGACTCTGGACCTTGTATCTGGAAAAGTCTTATCATTACTCAGACACGCGTTGACTTCTTGTTTTTGTAATAACCTACGCTTCGTAATAGCACTGGTGGGGAAATCAGTCGCAACTAGCACCCGACTTCACTTTCCCATAGCAAAGAAGATTGTTTTTAATCAGTTAATCTGTTTGTAGTTTTGTTACTGAAATACGTGTTTGTTTGACTTTTCAATACAAGTAAGTAAATAAAATATATTTGAAATTTTTATAAAGAACAGCTCTGAAATATTCATGAGGAAATGTTCATTGAACTGTGGGCGTGGCTTGTGGTTTGCGTGCTGGAACTGTCGTGATCGACAGTAGGATATTAGCACATTTGTGATGACATTCTCAAAACATTCCTTCTTGCTTGTGCTATTTGTGTGGATCCTGTTGCCGGGAGCGTAGTAATGAAAGATAAGGGATTATTGGCCACCTGATTTTTTTTTTTGTCATACAAAACCAATATATTCTCCTAGTCTGCTTCTAACATGGGTCTAAAAATGACAGACAGAGATTTCATATTTGATGTCTGGACGCTTGGAGGAACTGGTTGGATCAAGAATGTTGGAAATGCGGAGAGAAGAAGAGGAAGGCAACCAAACAGGCTGGATGTGGCGTGTAAGGAAAGGAAGAGAATTGGTGTGACTGGGTCCGAAGCCTGGTGGGAAATGCCAAAATAAGTACAAATGTATTTAACAACGGATTTCAGGTATTTTAAGTCAAAAATTCCAACCTTAAAATGGAGATTAACAATATTTTTTTCATCCATGTTTATCTGGTCTGTATACTTCTTAAGAATGAAGCTACACTTCACATTTCTCTCTATGGCTTTCAGAAAAAAATATTAGAATCTGTCTGTTTACTTCTTGCATTAGCAACAGAGCCACTTAAAACAACAGGCAGTAAGTGTCCATTCCAATCTTCCTGCTCATGAATAAAAACATTTCTTCTTATAAACTGCATTTCTTCAATAAGTTACTATTGCAGTTACTTCTGTTGTTCCCAATCCATTTGACTGACTTTTTCAGATTGAAAAATAAGTGATAACCCGAGTTAGTCTTTAATAGAACACACGCTCATTTGTAGAGCGGGAGGTGAGATACATTACTGACAATGTTTCAAGGTCCCAGGTCCAGTTTAGCCTGGCTTGGACCCACAAGCATTTAGGATGAAGGGGTGAACGGGTGAGTGATGCTGGCTGCCATGTACACGGCGAACTCCATCACAGCCCCTCTGAGGTTAATCACTCCAGACACACATAAATAATTCACCACAGTTTTAGCTCTTGGCAGCTTTGCTCTCCAAAACACAAGAAGGATTAATAGTGACAGAGTACAATGCTCTGTCGTCCGCCCAAGTTTCCCGGAACATAAGAAGCTAGCGCAGACTGTTGGGAGCTTGAAGAGCTTCCTCTTTATTCTGACAGGAGAACCAGGAATTCTGCTGTTCATTTCATTTACTGTTCACATATATGATACGACTTGAATTTGTCTCCTAAATTGTGGGATGAACCTTGAGATCAGTTCCCTTTTCGATTAGATGGAGGCGAGGAGCTGTCAGTCAAGCTCAAAGGAGGCAACAGAGTGTGAAAGTATAAGAGATGAGAACAGAGTGAGTTGGCAGGCGACCACCTGATGCTATCAGCCATGTTAAAAGTCACTTAGCGTCGTTAATAAGGACATGATGAAGGAGCAGCGACGCATGACTCCTGAGTCCAGACTGCATTGCACACACACACACGCGCGCCGACAACGTCTTACATGAGTCGACGACAGAAATAATGGTTTTTAAATTGAGCAAATTTCATATGGAGGATTCCAAGTCTAATAATAACATTGTAATTACAGTATTACCGGTTTATTTATACAACCATTTAAAGGGGAAATGTGGACTAGAGTGGAGGTTTTTTTTTTTCACTTCCCTCTGAGAACACACACACACACTCCTATATACACACACGTTAATCAGATCTGACTGGTCCCCTCTAACAGAAAGAGTCCATTATATAAGGTTCTGGAGAGTCAGAAGAATTTCTATTAGTTGCAGCGTGCCTCTCCCCACTCGCCACCACACAAAGCACCATTAAAACAGCATTAGACAGTAAGCCAACATGGTTCTGGTCTGAGCCACCGGACCACCTGTCTGCAGGAAGGGAGCACACACTCGTACATTCATTTAAGACAGAAAGAATGAGAGGGAGCCTGGGTGGAACAGCAGCACACGGACAAGAGGGACCGGACTGGATCGGAGCCCGGGAGACCGCGCTGCCAATGTCAAACGCATAAAAGACGCTGCATGTTGTTGTGTGTTTTTCTGTCGATGAGCTTAACGGAGCGACGGAGTGGCTCATTAAAACGACCTACAGCGAACCAGGGGCCTATTCATCCTCGCCATTAAGAAAAGCTTCTTGCACGCATTTGCTTGCAACATTTAAGACGTGTAAGTGGAAACACAGAGCCTCAGCCTCGGCTGCATCTTCACTCTTTCTACAGCAGATATAAGCCGCCAGTCTCGCTGATTCATTCACTTTTACAAATGTAACTTTTTTTATCTGCCGCAGACGCATCGGTGAGAAACCTGCATTAATATTTGGGCCAGTTATCGAAGCCACGAGGATCAACATGACCAGAAAATCATTTCACTGTAATTAAAAAGGTACATAAATAAATTTTCCATTTAAGCAAAGAAACTATGATCTGAAAATGAGGGAAAACGTCAAGTTAAGGGTGAATTTTGAAGGAGACAAATGACAGTTGTTTTATTGTTTATTGAAATAAATGGGGGAGATATGTTGAAAATCTTAATAATAATACATGGAATATGAGAGGAGCGGAAGGAATGATAGTGATTTATGAGGGGTGTACGGTGTACAAGGAAGGAAGACACTAAAAATGAAATGGAGAAAATCTTCAAAAAATATGATTATAATGAAAAATATTTCCGCTTTAATTTAAATTAACTTAAACTTGAAAAGATTTTTAATATATGTACTGCATTACAGCAGTTTGAAAAACTAAAATTGGACTTAATTTTAAAAAAGTAAAATAATTTTTTTGGAGGTTTTGTAATTTGTAATTTATTTATTGCAATTTATCAGGTTTTAAAATATAAACCAGAAGGACTAAATTTAAGCTAAATCTTTTGTTCCTGTGTCCAGACGTTTCTACTGTCCATCAGCTCAACCTCACTCTTCATCATGGATGTTTGGGTTGTGACATCACGTTTTATAATGACCTGTGGAATTGCTACACTGAAAAATCGACACATATGATTCAGCCGGCGTATCTGCGTAAATTCATCATATCGAACTTAATTCAAATGAGCTAAAGTTCCAACCCGACTAGGAGTGGAGGTGATAACACTTCCAATCCTAGTGCATATTCAATATCGTTTTTTGGGGGGAGAAATTGTCAATGAAACCCCTGAGCAGAGCTCTGACTCCCAGGAGGACATAGACAGGTTTGAAAAGAATGACGGGGGAGGAAAACACCCACGCCGCCCTGCAGGGAGTTTGGCTCTCGGAAACAATCACATTGGCCCCAGTGTCTCCTCGGCAGTGGAAAATGAATAAATTAATAGGTGGAGTAGCGGGCCTCCCCTGGGCAGGGTCCTGAAGCCATCTGCGAAGGCCATCAGTGTGTCCCAAACCTGCTGTTTCCCCACTGAACCAACATGTCAGCGCCCAGATTTACGGCCCTTCGGAAAGCCCACGCAACACCGACGCACTGACATCGCCATGTGCACAAACATCGCAGGATGTAACAAGTCCATTTACATCCTGGTGTGTTATTGTTGATGAGAAGAAGCTAATGTTGCCGAAACTACTGATCAGAAACAGCGCGTGATGAACCCCAGCGCTACACGTCGTGGCCACAAACGCTCAGCTGCTGGGAGGTACACGACACCCCTGGAGCCCCCGCTGTGCTTGTCACTCAAGTGCTGAGGTGCGATGATGAAAATGTGTGAGGGTTCAGAGGCATTTCAGCGTCGACTTCATCTCTTCACTTCAACAGTGTCGGCCTGATCAAAGGCAGAGATGAAGATAAAAACAGTTTGTACTAATACAACCTTTAATACTCCTTTAATATGGCCTTGTACCTTCACAACACAGTGAGCCGAGAGATGACGCTCAGCTTTCAACTGAAATGTGAACTCAAGTAACAAACTCAAACACATGTATCCACACAAATAAATTCCAGGAGGCTCAGTAGATCATTCCTTTGATCCAATCCAAAGTGTTCAATTGTCAGCTGCTGTCGCATTTGAGAAGATTTTTGAATCTCAATTTTGGCCAAGTGATGATGCCTTAAGGACGTGCCACCCCTTCAGTCCTGTTCATATTTGTAATATTCTATATTGATTTCATCGCTGAGTGGAATCTGAAAAAGAAGCTGCCCATTTTACCTTTAATCTCTGAGTTTTCCTGTTGTGCATTTCTGGAGACAAATGTGATGATCTCAGCAGGACCTCAGTAGCCTGCCTGATCTTCGCTTCTTTTTCTGTGTCCAGATCAAGAAGCAGACATTCATCCTCGTCTCTTTCTCCTTACGAGTACAGCAGGTAATTCACTTGGTTTTTAATTCTCGTAATCCACAACGTTTGCAATCAACCGGACTTAGTACGGAATAGAATTCTAAATCTGCCCTTGTAAATGACAGCCTTTGCAGCAGCCTCGCAGGCATCACTGGAAACAAATACGTCCTTCTTTAGAAGCCCAGTTATCTGGTCACCATGCAAAATGACATTTGAAATCCAGCAATTAGTCACAATATACTTTTGAAAATACCCCAAGATGACATGTGAGTAAATCCTACATGGTTGTGTTTCCACACAAATGCACTTCAAACGTTCCGTGCTGGTATTTGTCACCGATGTGCAGGCACAGACTGCGCGGACTCAATAATCTGATTGCTTTCCACGGGCAGATGGCGGGGCCAGGAAATGTTCTGTTCTTTCCCTCTCGGCCTGAAACAATAACCCCACCAAATTCACGTCCAAACGTTTTTTCTGCAGCGATCGCTCCTCAGCTTTGAAGTGTTTATGGACATTAATGAGTGATCCAACGTTTCAGAAGAGCCGCACATGTTTGGCAAGGCAGAGCCGCAGTGGAGGAGGAAGCATGTGCACATGGAAAAAGTTTCATCAGAAAAGTCGCATTGTTTAGTTGTGTGGGTTGTGAGGGTTGTGTGCTGTAGTATCGGGGCTGCTGATGGTACAAGCCGTGAGATGATAAACAAACGGTTACCTGCGTTAAAGACACCAAGATGTTGGGATTTGGGAAGAGTTTTATGACAATTTGCAACAATCCAAAAGTGATAGGTTTGAGCTGATAGTTGGCAACCAAGCACTAGTGTTGTTTTGAAACCCAAAGCCTTCAGTCGAACTAAACTATTCTATATACATTTCATCTTTAACCCCCGCATTACCACCACCATGGGTGTAGGCACCTGCACAGATGGAGCCCGTGTGTTGCTCAAGCATCAGCCCATTTGTCTTCATTCCTAAAGTAAACTATATCTCCAGTTCTGCCATTCCTTTAAGATCTTGAGAGAATCAGCCTTCATATTATTATTTTTAACAAGTAATACTGGAGACAATACAAAGACATAGACGGTCAATTTATTTGTTGCGTTTAAGGCTTGCCCTGGTTTTTAGCTGCAGCCAGTGATGTGACCAGAAGTAAGTAAAATGAATATTAAGAATGTTTATGAACCCCAAAAAGAGATCCAATAATAAAAAGAATCCTATGAATGATGTTCATAGGAGGTACCCTTTTGTTCTAGCTTGAGCACCTGCCCCCATGCTGTGCTCATGCTTGGATGTGTTGTGGTCGATTTGCAACACTCAACAAAATCACTCTGGATCCAGTGGGAATTGGTGGTGCATGGTCAGAAGATACACAACAACCCAGATGTGACCGTAACTTAACTGCACATCGAGTTAGATTTGGGGTCACCCTATCCCTATCCCTTGCCGCCTGAGTGGCATCCTTCTTTACATGTTAATATCAAACCCAGTTACCCTAAGCCCTGGTGGCAATGAAACCCTCACCAACCAGCACGAACACACATTCGACTGCTCTAAAACAGCATTTTCTTGGTCACTCAGATGCCGCTCTCCACCACTTGCTTCTTCTCCACAGTGTCACCTCCTCGCTGAACACTGCCACACACTTGCAACGCCCTTCCATTTGAAACAGCGTTTGAAATTCCCTCTCAGACCCGACACCCCAAAAGGATTACATGTAAACACCTTGTAAGATCCTTGAACGTATTTCGTGAAATGGATAGGACAAATTGTTTATTGGTGAGAGGAATGTTTTACAGTCAAGACGTTTTTATGGCCTGTATAAAATACCAATCCATCTCGAAGCCTTGGAGACAGAAAGCTGCAGGAACAGCTGTAAAGAAGGTTCACCCACAGATGTCTATGATTAATTTGACATTTTTCTTCAGCTTATACGATATTTGAAAAGCGTAATCCTCCAGAAAATGGACAGAATCCATGAGAAAGATATTCATTGGGACCTGTGGCCAAGACAAGCAGACTGTCCTGGGACCTTTTCGTTGAGCTCCGTTTTCCCATTGCCATCTTTATTTATTTTTCTTTTTGTGTACTTCTTTTTCTCTTTGAGGTCTTGTAATTTGTTTATCTATGGATGTTCCGCATCTTACTGCGAGACATCAGAGTTAAAGGGATGACAGACAGAATAGCACTGTTAAAGACAGAATAAAAGGGTTCTTATCGTCCATCTGTCAGCCACTGTGGCAGTGCTTGTGTTCGAGGTCGACTCACCATGTCTGTTAGTAACGGACAGTTAGTTTTTTCGCTTGATCACACGTTTTTATTTGATGTCTGTGGGATGAAGAAGAAAGAAAAGAATAAATCAAACAAAAATGTGCGCTCGGGATGAACCCTGACCTTTTATGTCATCGTCCGTTCAAAGAGGTTTGAATGACGAAACAGGTTTCCACAAGTGGTCCATCAGAGAGCGACTCTAGGCTTTCTGGAATTAGTAATGCTGAAATCTAGAGTCATATTTGTCCAAAAACATTTAAATACTATTGGATATGTTTGAGTCAGTTGCAGCTGAAGAAACTTACTTCAATTCTACGCTGATGAAATCATCATCCTGTGGGTGGCTCAGAGACCAAAAATGACAAAAGAAGGCAAAGCTTTGGGACCGTTTTCAATGAGTATTCGGGTTGCATGGTGATATTTTGAGTCTCAGGAGGTCTGTCAGTGTTATGAGAGTATATGAAATGAAAATGCGAGGACAAAGTAAAACACACCTTGAAGAGTTTCTACAGAATACTCTCATAATACAGGACAGAATTATGTCCCGTCACCTACTGTAACTAATGCACAATGTTTATGTTTATATTAAAATCACGGTAGTGAAAACCAAAGGGAATGATTTAGGAAACCGGCAGAGATGAAGGGGATATGTCTCAGGCACATAAACAAACTGGGCTTTGGCCCCGATCAATTCAACCCAAGATGGTAACAGCGGGCAAAATGAGTTTTGCCCCTGGTGACTGAGCTCTGGACGCAGGAAACAACATAAGCAGTGCAGCTCAGCATTTCACAGGGGGTCAATATAGCAGTGCCCTGTTGAGACGTCTGACACTAGTGTTGTAGTTGCGACCAGAGCATACAGTCAACAAGACCAATGAGTGGTTAAGACCAAGACTGATACCAAACTGAATACAGGACTAGTTTGTTCCAGTGAAGCCATTTCATATCTTGTACCATTTCTTTGGTAGTAAGGAATAAATGTGTGTCATGTGGACATGGTGTAGAGATGCTTGAAGAGTTAGGTGTTTCAGCTTTTATTTGACGGATAAACACGAAGACAGTAGGGTTTTGATTGGGAGTGGATGAAGACTGTTGGGGCTGGAGAATGACCAGACATAAAAGTGTGTCTACTACTTTAGGATGGTCAAGAGGAGGCTGGCGTGTTCCCTCAATCCCTGATGGGTAACACCAAAGAAGAAGGACATCTTCTCTCTGCCAGACACCCAACCTGTTGAGTGGACACTGCTTTCACCACAGTTCAAATGTCCGGATTATGTTGGTCCTCTAAGACTTTCTTCATTGGCCACCTTATTAAATGAACCCTGGAGAAATGGACCTGATCAGCACCACAGCGTTTTTTGAACTAAACTTGTGGTCCTCCTTCCATTATGTTCCGAATCAGGCTCTGAATAAGACTCTTCTAGTGGCGGAAGACGTCGGGACACAAGCTGAATTCACAGTTCTCCTGTTGGAAAATGATTCAGTGCGTTCAGCTTGTCCGGAGCCGTCTTTTATTTGGATGTATATATCAAGACTTTAACACCAAAGCTTCCTTCTCCCCGCTCGCCCTCTGTTTTTCTGTTTACTGGCACAGCTTTCCAGCCATCTCTGCTGTCTCAGTCTGCAGCTCGCGGCAGCACTCCAGGACGTTCCTAGCAGCATTCTTCGTTTGCCAGCTGAGCCAAACAACTCATTATTTTCCTCACAGTGTGGCCACACCGCAGCGCCTTTCCTTCTCTCACCATCTTTCTAATTGGTAGGAGATAGAAGTCGCTCCGCGAGTAGCATCCAGTTCTCCAGTCAAGTTTTTTTTTCATTTTTTACTTGAGACTTTCAAGGCTCAGTGGCAAACTTTAATGAGAATTTATCCGTCTCAAAAAGTGTCACGCCTCTTTAGAGTCTGATTATGAGCTGGATGCTTTAATATAGGTCCCCAAAGACGAGCAGGGTTTAGAAGTGGCTAAAATGAAAACACTCAAGCTCCAGAATACGTGAGTCATAATCGAATTTCAAGCTCAGTCCGAGTACAAGCCCATTAACCGCGTGAAAAGGGATAAAAAAAAAAATGTTATTTCCATCTGAGCTCTGACTTCATCTCAGGGTGACTCTTCAATGCGGACGCTGAGAGTGGTACTTTTGACCTTCAGGTATCTGCACAAGGTCGGCAGGCCCCTTCATCACACTCTGCCGAACATCTGCCTCCGTCTGTCAACACCTGCCTATAATGAAAGAGTCTTTTCTGGTCCAGGGCACACATAAACACACAACTAATATCTGGCATCAATGGGCACGGAGCAGCCTCTTACTTGCAGGGGAATAGTGAGGAAGCAGCTACATTAACATGAAGTTAGTGGTCGAAGAAGTAATGAGGCAAAAGCATGTCTCCCCTGTTGTTCCTTCATCCCTGCTCTAGCCTGCGTTGACCCTCACTGCCTGGCAACCACCAACTCCTCATCTGTGCTCAGCTCATTTTCATTTTATTGCTCTATTTACTCAACACTCAAATCTTGGATGAGTCGTCTTCGAAAAATGTCATTGGCACTGCCCCGTGGGCCGACCCTCGGACAGAAGCCACGCCAGGCGAAGACTCACGACTGAAATATTTATGTGTGGTACGACGCACTGAATGACACCGGTAGCTTTCATTTTGTCGTCACTCTGTCGTTCCCCAGAACAGTTTTATTGACAAAACACAACAGAAGTGAGTCACATAATAAGCATGGGAACGATAAAAACAAAATTCCTCAGTGTGTGGGATAATATTTGAAATCATACAACAGGCAGACAGATGGATGGATGAGTTAGGGACAGACAGACAGCTTTACAACATATTTTGCGCTGTTTTTCGACCTGGATTCTGTCCCTCTCTCAGGTGCCTCTCTCTCACTCCAGCTGCTGTTCCTCCGATTGCTGAGCTTCTGATGTCAGTTGTGTGGATATAGAGGGACAAGTCAACAAATTTACATCTTCCTACGCCAAAATCAGAGCACAACGCTGTGACTGTGCCGCACAGGCTCAGCCTGTACACATGCTTGCACTTGTAATAACCCGCTCTGTCATTGAAGTGTGCAGGTCGGGCCGTGTTTACCAGCCGCTAACATGACACAACATTTCAGCTCACGGCAGCTAAAAATACGCTTTTACGAGTTTGTCCCAGCTAAAGCAAGCAACATGATGTTTCCATGACAGCAGAGAGTGGAGAGAGATATTCCGTATCAGGAGACAGCAGCCTTTTGATCCAACAAAGTATAATGTTGGGCTATAAAGTGGGCCACACACTATGTATAGATCAGTTCATGCTTAGATCTGGAGGGCTACAGGTGTGTGTTTTATTAGCTGGATCTAACCGTTAAAACAACTACACTCTATAAAGAAAAAAGAACGGCGGCTTGGAATAGCTGCTCCACAAAGATGACAGTTTGATTTAGGAAGGAGGAAAAAAACGGGATCCAAATGTGAGTAGAGTGTATGTGTTTAGAATGATCCCGTTGAAATTGTGTGTGAAATTGAGTTAACTGTCGATGAACTTCAGTTCTCACTCGCTTTGCGAGTGTTAATGTGGACCATAGGTGTGTTGACGGCTGGCGATAATGAGAGAGACAGCTTTATGACTCATGAAAGCTGCTGCAACACTGAGGCCGGGGTCGGACTCTGGAGCGGAGATAAAGTTAAAAACACCACTCCTTTTACCGCCACAATAATTACGTTCTCAAAGAAAAAAAAAAAAAACATTTCTTCTTCTTTAAAGGCAGATAAGTTTCTTCAGTTTACTGATGGAAAATGTGGATTTTAGAGAATCTCCAATTCTGAGGGTATTAAAAGGAGATTTAAAATGCCATGCTTTACAGTTATTGCCTCGTTTTTACCTCCACCAACATTGTCATGTTTTTGATGGCGATGGTTTGTCTGTATACAAAATAACTTGATGACTTTAGATGATATTTTCAGGAAATATGCGAATGGGTCATGGGAGAAATGATCCAATTTTCGGGTGTAACCCATAGCACTGTCTGGATCTAGGAAGTTTTTAAAGATTTTTGAACATCAAGAGTTACAGTAGAACATTTCCCTCATTTGTGCCAGATTGGCATTTGGATCCAGGACTTTTTTTTTTTTTTTTTTTTTTGGAGGATACTTTGACATTGGGATATTGTGTTGGGGGAGGACTGAAGCTGCTTTGTACCATTGTCCCAGATGCTAGTGGCTAGTCTTCACCTAACCTGGTTACTGTGAAGCCCTCATCTTCAAATTGAGGCTTGACCTTGTGGGGTCTGGCAAAAGGGCCCCACAAACACCTAAGACCCCTCACTAGGACCTCACTAGGACATGTATGCTTAAGCCCACAGACGGCCGGGTGGTGCAGCTTTTTCTTGCAACCCATCTGACACACACAGCTTCACCGCTGAGGTGTCACCGGCTGATTCTTAGTCTGGTGCTGCTGAGTTCAGCTGACACCTCATTGGTTAAAGTCAGTGATCCCGTTGGTCTACATGATGGGAGATGAGACAGAGAAAAAGATGGCTCCAAATGGAAACACTTTGCAACTGAAACTTCAGCAGTCTGGTGTTTTCTCTGGTCTCACTTTGAAAAGCACATTCTATTTCACATGGCTTTAGACTGTAATGGTGATTTTATCGCCTCTTATTTTATTTATTCAAACTTTGGGTTGCTTGTGTTTATATTCATGCGTTTGAAGACAAAATTCAAGCTCTGTCATGTTCGCCGAACCGACCTCATTCATTCCTCGATCTAAAACTACAAGTGAGAAAAAGCATTAACAGCTGAGAAAGTTATGTTGAAACGGCACATTGACTGATGATGACTGACTTCAAAGGTGAACTGAGCTTCTACTGTGTAGCCTGGGGCTGGCTTCAGTCTGGAGACGGCACTGAGGTGGTACTGTACATCCAGCAGATAGCATCACACATCAAACAAACTCTGGAAATACAACCCCGCTACATCGCCAGCATGGGTGTGTTGCTCGCCCTCACGTTGCCTCAATATATAAATATTCAAAGTCAGATGACGCTGAAAGAAATCTGGGTGTTGATTCCACTCCAACGGCTACACAAAGATAAAATCATTTCATGGTCAGCCTTTGGGTTTTCATCAGGTTTAGGGCAGGAACTAACTTTAGTTTAAGAGTAATAGTTTATTATTATTGTATGTTCACTTTTCCTGAAGGCGATCAATGAACTTTTCACTGTCTTTCTATTGATTTTATTTTTCTGTCTCACGGCTCATCTCGTGTTATAGCATGGATCGCAAAAGTCCATCCCAGGAGCCGCTGACAATAGCTACCTGACGCCTCAGAAAACCCAATTATTGCGTTAGTCCAGCTAAGTTTGGACTTTTGCAATGCATGTAAACAGCTTAGTGCGACTACTGGAGAGGAATTTCTCATAGTCAGACTACATCACGTAGCTAACATGGTTAATAGCTGGACTAAGCTACTATGTAGCAGAGTAGCTCCACCATCCCTGGACTGGGTTGTGCACGACGCCGCTAGATCTTACAGTGTAATGGTGTCTAATAACCTTGTTTACTATTGAGAAGTTGTGTGTGTAACGTGATGTGTGTTCCTCGGTCTGAGCCGATGTTTTCGGTGAGCACACTACAAACGTGCAGATTTGTTTTCAACAACTCAGGTTGTTTTGCTCATCAGTTCTCATAGGAAGTTTTTATGAACTTTTATGAAGTTTGATATATTTCCCCCATTGACTTTTCATATCAGAACTAGTTCACCTGCTGCCGGCTAGGAAGCTGCCATGGGGCAGACCTGGGGTCCACTGGAGAGATGATGTCTTCAGTTGACCTGAGAGGGCATGTTTCCATCCAGAAAAGTGGAGATGCCTGGGAGTGTTTATACGTCAGCTGCTGTGACATGAAAAGATTTCAATTCACACCATCCAGTCAGGCTTCATGAAAAGCTTCAGAGACGTCACAATTTCTCGGTGTCAGGTGTCAGGTGCTAGAGTCAAACTTAACAATGGCCTTTACACTGAAAACACAAGACGTTCATCACTGAAACAGAGCCAGAATGCAGACTCTAGTTTCTGCTTCTCGGTGGCTGTCGGGGTCAGCGACACTGGGCCCAGAGTTGCTAATTGGGAAGTTTCACGGAAAGTCACGGAAGTTTTAAATACGATTCAGAAAAGCAACATTTCTCTCTAATCCCTGCTCAAGTGAAGCGGCATTTTGAAAGCCATTAAAAGTGCATCATCAGCGCTGCCGCAGCACTGAGTGAAATGACAATAAAGACGACTGAACTGTGCAGTGAGCAAGGTTAGGTGATGGTGAGAGATATAGAACAGAGAGTGTGTAATGAGAAGAGGGCAAGAAAGAGAGGGGTGAGAGCGACAGGGAGACGGACCACGTCTGAGTGTGGGAGACCCAGGAATGTTAATCCTCTTTGTGTGTCTCCCGGCAATGATTAAACTTTTCTTATATCAGGCATGACGAGAAAATGGGTCACAAATGGGTCAGCTGTGGGAGAAGAGGCCAGAACTGAAGGATTGTTCACAGTAGCGAGAGCAAAGCAGCTTTCCCACCTGACGGATTTACAGCGGGGCTGTTTGTTGCGAGTCTGTTTGTGCAGTCACTCAAGCTCACTCCAATCCTTCAGACTGTCAGCTCACTTACACCTTCACTGTAACAATGAGGGTTTTATGTTCTATGTCCTCCACCACGAAACACCAGTTTCTCCCAGCTGATTCATTCATTCATTCAGAATTTGAAACCATTTATTCATCCACTTTTTAAATTTGATATCTTTATATTGTATTTAAAACAATGGCAACAACATTTGGAGTGTTGAATAATATACCTGACTTGTTAGTCCCCGTAATTCATTCACTTATCCAACCATCCTTCCACACTTCAAAACACTCATCTCCTAGTACTTTTTCACTCATTCACCAACTCAAACACACATTCATCCAGTCTTTCATCCACTAATAAAACTCATCCATCCATTCCCCAGTCAATCCGTAAATCCATCCACTCATCCATCATCCTTTCACTGTTCAATTCACACATCATCTGCTCAGCCATCAACATATCTGTCCAAGCGTCCAACCACTCCTTCACCCATCCTTCCACACCTCAATAGGCTCAGGGACCAACTCATCCACTCCTTCATCATCTTATCCATGGACTGACTCATGCATCAATTCCCCTGTTAATCCACCGATTCATTACCGCATCCAAGCACCATCCTCTCAAACATGTGTTCATTCATGTGTCCACACACCCATCCACCTTCCCAGGTTCATCTATTCACCCAACTCATCCATCCATCTGAAAATACTGACTGGTGACAAAAGAAACAACAAAAACACATGGAAATCTGAAAGTCATTTCATTTAACCAAGCGTTTGCTGCATGTTTTTGTTTTCCATCACCAGATATCAGCTCAAGCTTCCAACGGATCACAGCTGCAACTGTGTGAAAGCAGCGCAACAGCGCAGGAACCACTTAGCAGCCACGCCGGGCTTAATCAGGGCGAGAGGTCAGCTCCAAATGATGTGTTCTTAAACCCTGCACTTCCTGGAAACTTCACTAGACAAGGGTGAAGAGAAGAGGCGCAAACGTTTTCCACAGCTTGGCTGTTCCTGGTGCTCTGGGGACTGGACGCATCCCTTTTATTTTTGTTTTCATTTTCCCCTTCTCCTCGCTCTCGCAGCTCCCAATGAGCTGCAACTTAACTGCGGATTTAAAGACTGAGTGGGCGAAGAATAACACAGTGAAAGTGTCGGGGCATGGCTGGAAGAAAGGGGGCATATATGTGTCTGTCAGCAGGGAGACCGATTGGAGAAGTATTTCCTCGCCTGTCAGAGGAAAGGCCCTCTCACCGGAGGGCTCAGACATCATAAATCCTCTGTGATTCTTTCCATGCCCCTCACTTTCTACAACTCTGAGCCCCTATTCTAGCTGCAAGTGTCCAAACCTATCTGATTCATAATTTCCTCTCAATGGCTCTTGGAATTTGCCACACACAGTTCGAACAGGCCTTTACTTTCACATGATCTCTGTGGTCACGCAGACCATTGCAGCAGCAGCGGCAGCAGCTTTCAAGCCGGTCCAGCGTGTGTCGGTCACCCTGGATCGTCTCCTCCGATACTTCATTTATCCTGAGCTTCAACTTCTGTCTCCCTGATCCTCTCATGCGCCATCAAGATAAGCATTACGGTCAAGCAGACTTTTATGGAGCCTTTGTTGTCAGATGCCATCGACGTGGAAGCGCCGTGTTTCACACGCTCTCACTTGGCTCTATATATATTCTTCCATCGCAGCCCCCGATCATTAACATTCTCCCATTGAAGGGCAGTTTTATCACTTCGACCACAGAGGGAAGCCGCTGCCTTTGAAGATCCGCCACAGTCCTCATCGGATCTGCTTGTGTGTTCGCCGCTCGACATGCATGTAGCTACGACTAATCTAACGAGAAGTGTGTGAAGCAGCCTGGCATCTGTCAGGGCTGCGCTGCCACCAGCCAGCGTCAGCGAAAACAGTGAGTTCTCCATGTCAGAGAGCAAGATAACAGTTATCAGGTCGCTCAGATGTCACCAGATTAGACAGACTAAGAACAAAGAGTACGAGCACACCATCTAAGATGAGTTGTCCAGTCTATCTTCGGACAATTTTGGAGAACTTTTTAGATTTTCTTCACTTGATACAATGATTAAAATAATGTTTTGGCAACTAGACCAACAAGAAAACCATTGCTTTTTACTGTGAGTGTTGGGAAACACTGGTCCACACAATGGTCCAACATCTCCTTTGAAATACTACAGTATACAGTAGACCTGTCAAGTGGACATGGTTGATCATATACAGCAAGTTACAAAAACATTATCTGAAAATAGCTGAGGGATTTTTCCACAAAAACAAAAACATTGTTCTTTTACTTTCCTAAAAACTGAGATGGAAGGATGGATGGATGATCACCTTTTAGTCAACAAGTTGTTCAGTTATTTATTTCATTTGATACACCACTTTTGCTTCCTAAACCACAGCCCATCTGTTATATTGTTGCATATTTAAGTTAAATAAAGTTTAATTTAAAGCTTATTTTGGACAACTGGACACTCAGAACGGCAATACCTAAAGTCCAAACTGAAATTCTGTGATATCGTTTCTGGTTTTCTTGGGACAAATTTTGTCACTGAATTAATGAAAGAATTATTAAAAGCATCATTAAAACAATATATTCAGATAAAATGACCTTTTTAATTCAATATTCCCTCCTCGTGGACCTTGATCTCTTCTCCTGTGGCTGGATGCGCTGTATATGTTTTATCCACTTGCTGCATTTTATTTTGAGATGACCACGCTGTTGTTCACCAGCCACAGCGACTGAGTCTGAACTTGCATGAGTATCATCATTGTTTCAGGTTTTAAAGGTCAGGTGACACGAACTCTTCTCCCTCATCTTTTTCCCTTCCAGCCCCCCTCAATTGACTTCCCCCCTCCTCAGGTGCCGGCAGACACCACGGAGGATCCATCCCATGTGTTGGCTCATCTGTCCCCTGACACTCATTCTCTAAACAAGCATCTCCAAAACACAGTGAGTTGCCATGACAATGCTATGGGGTGAATAAGAGAAAGTAATATGTGTGTGTGTGTCATTGCCCTCATGGGAGTCTCCTGCCAAAATCATTACGACTCCTGGAAACAGATGCTGACATCTTGATTTTAATCCAACACATATATGTTAACATCTCCGTCCTTGTGGGGACCGATCATTGCTATTATGTTTTCCCCAGCCTCTCCACCTAAATCTAACCATCCAAAACACATGGCTAACCTTTACCAGGACTCTGAACCAAACTTAAACCCAATTATACAAAGTTATTTTGAAGCCCTCATCTTCGGAGTCCAACAAACACCCACAAACACTGAAGGGCCTCACTAGGATAAATATGCTTAAGCACACAAATACACACGCGAAGGCGCATGTTATGTTTTTATATTTTGTGGGGACATTTCATTGGCTTTCAAACTTACCCCAGCCTCTCACCCCAAACCTAACCATCCAATGCAAATGGCTAACCTTAACCAGGACCTGAGCCAAACTTAAATTCAGTTATAATGTCCCACTTATTTTGAAGTTTTAATCCTTTAATTGAGGCTTAAACTTGTAAAAGGTAAACATAAATAGCCCCAAATAGGTTCCCACAAGACGGTGTATTTCCAAGAATAGCTATACATGTTTACGCGCACGCACACACAGTGCCTAAAACTTTGATTGTTTTTTATAAAGAGAAGCAGCAGATGGAGTAAACAAACCTCTTTATAATGCTAACAATATTTTTTAAAAAATCGTGCCGCCACTGCTTTGATCAAGATACTTTATTTCAGTCGCATCATCAAAGCTGTGGGAATATTTTAAAGAACATGTTGAGCCTTTATAAAAAAAATCTTGGCTGTTTTGCCTCCGTCTGATGTGCAGTTGAGTGTTTGGCCTCCGCCCGGTGCATCTGCCGTCAAAAGATTTACGACTCTCATGTGCACCCGCGCTCAGACATCCTGAGGAAAATGTGTGATGATGTAGAGACCAGCGGGCCGTGTGTGTATGTGTTGCTTATGGCTCATTAAAGATCCTCAGGTGAGCGTGGGCTCAAGGCGTGAGGGGATCAACCTGCTTTCCTGCCGCCCAGCTCATCATCCATCACCGCTCCTCGCCAAGATTCATCCAGCAGAATAGCACAGGCTTGTGTCCTGGCTGCCGTCGAGCTCCCCGCTGCTTTACAAGTTCAGTAAATCTCAAGGATTATCAGCTCCATGCAACATTTGCAGCTTGTCCGTGGAGAGCCGATACAGGCAAAGGTCGCTCATGTGCAGACGGGTTTGGTGCTCTGCTTTCAGACACAACAGCCAGTTGTATATACCTGAGACAGGCAGTTCAGAAAAGAACTTCCATTCAAGAAAATCACTAAGAAGTGAGAGACAGATCTTAGCGATTATATAGTGCCTCTCACCAAGGACTTGATCACGATTTGCCGCTCTTAAACAGCCAGTTATCCATTAGATCCAGTGTTGTTCCAGAAGCAGTAGCTGATATTACTCTCCAGCCTGGAAGTTCTATCTATCCAGGTGCGGTCAGTGCAGAACATGACACCCTGCACTCTGGCTCCACTCAACTGAGGCATCTTTTGTTTAAATCCAGATGTGGTTTTTGGATCAGGCAAGATTAAGAATGCAGGGAAAAGGCCTGCTGCAGTTGCCAGCCGGGGAGCCTCAGGTGGACAGGAGTGGAGGGCAGGGCAGGGCATTACAGCAGACTGAATTAAAAAGTGTCTGGTCCTCTGTGTATAATGGACTTCATGAGCCGTCAACAGCCGTTCACGCCGTCACTTGCAGCTGATAATAGGCACTTAGCACCCGGCACAGTCGACTCAGTCCATCCACCCAAATGGTAAAACTCACATCCAACATGTACAAAACCGATTCTTGAAACAATGGAGCTGTTCTTCATGTGGGTGACTATTCGTGACCGGGAACCCACAACACGATCACTCCTTATTCATTAGAAAAGACCTCCATGGCAAGGGTCCTACGCTCAGGGTGTGTGTTCATGGTAGGGAGAGTCCATGCAGTCAGGTGAGTCGAGGGTCACAGGGGGTGATGAAGATGATAAGCATGAAAATTAAGATTAAATCACAGAGTGCCATTCATAATGCATTAGCTACAGTAGGTGGCTGCTGGTCAGTAGGGGGCACTGGAACACCACACCTCTTACTACCTGCGTAAAGCCATACGTGCATGTATTGTTTTTATAATATTAATAATCTGATATTTTCAGCTGCAGAGTCGAAAGAGATGAATTATAAATGATTATATCCTGGAGGATTCAGCTTCCTCTTCAAATAAAACAATTATTTTTGACACTGCCTTGACTCCATTGATGTTCGTCATGAGGAAAAAAAGTCACAAATGCTCATCTGAGCAGCGGCGGTGATCATGTGGTTGTATCGCAGCAGACTTCTACCAAGTCTAGTTTATGACTCGGCAAACTAAATCAGATTTGCGCTCATAGGCAAAGTTTGGGTCGTGAGACAAACTTATTCTTTAGTAAAACATTTCTGGTGCGTTTCAAACAGGGAATTTCTGGGTAACAAGTGGGAGGATCATCGCCACTGACCCGAGTCAATCCAAGATGGCTTCCCTGTGTGTAAACAGGAAGGAGAACTTTAGAAACAAGATACACAGAGAGAAATAAACAACTATCGCCTCTTTGTTTTTTCATCTTCATTTGGCTGTCTAGTTGAAAAAATATCCGTCCGTCTTGATGTTGTCAATGTTGCAGCCATTTGGATTTCAGGCGTGAAAGCAGGCTGAAGATGCTGGTGGCCCAGAAATCCCTTAAAATTCAGTCCATAATTTGACATAAATGGGCTCATTTTTAATGGTCCACTGTGTCTGGTGGGTAACTGAAGAAGATTTTCAGTCGTCATCATCATCAGCAGTGAACCAATTCTCCTAAAGACAACTTGGAAACTTGAGTTTGACATGTCTCTTCAGGTGAATTGAATAACGAAACCACACATTTATCATCGCACAGAGAAACGCAGTGTTCCACAGCGCGCCGACGCACGTCCATGAGGTGCACTTGCACGGACGTACAGCCTCCCAGCGCTGCCAATGAAAACAGGGCCACAACCTCAGATTTATTGCTGCACGGTGCGATATGTAACCTGGGTGTTGAAGTTTCACATGTTACGTTCTCCAAGCCAAAGTCTGACAAGTAGTATGGAAGAGTCTGGATGAGAAATGAGTCAACCTTCACTAAGTACTGCGTTCTTCTTTCTGTCATCGGGGCCTAATAGACGTTGCTGGTGGCACCAGTTTGAATTGTCATTTTGGTCATGAACGCACCACTATATGAAACATGTATTCACACTCTTGTGCATGACTGAGTCTACACAACTAACAAATAAAATTCTCGGAATGCTTTTGTCCACTTCCCACCGCAGGGCCGCGGTCTTCTACTGCATAAATAAGTAATAGCTCATTGGAATGCGTTTCCCATCTTTTCTTCGACATGCTGGCGGTTGTTGGGGATTTCTGAGGATTTGGGGGCTAACCACCGAAGGATTGTGTCATTGTTTCGAGCAGGACAGATGCTGGCAACACATGAAACATCTGCAGAGCTTGCAGCGTTTGGAAACCATGACAAAGAAATCCAGGTCTTCAACGGTGTGCAACACTTCAGTCTGTTTTGGTTTAAAGGCTCGACATGGCTGGGGGTTTAGGGGAGAGTGAAGCTCGGGCCTCTTTGCTTAAACAGCTGCCCCCACGACCTGGGATGGCTCCAAAATAAACTCAAAGTTATTTGCATAATAAATGAGTGGTCATTGTGGTTCAGGAAGGAATAGCGGTGACTGAGTCATCCCCGGCCACATCGGAGCAAAAGCCTCGGTGGTGTGTTGAACAGCTGCTGCCACAAACATGTTTTACAGCCTCCGTTATGCTGAAATACAGACATTATGATCGGAAACAGGCGCAGAGATTTGAGGAAAGGGATGGTAAAAGCTTGGTCCCGTGGTGACAGGAGGTCAAAACTGCGCTCAGATAACCGTCTGGATGAGTCACACCAGTGACACCAGAGAGCTGAGGAACAGATTTCATCTTTAATTAAACCCAGAGAACACCAGACTCTTTGAGACGCCATGAGGAGGAACACACACAGGCGCCGTGAGACACTTAAATCAAAGGAAGCTCTTTAACTCCAGCCATTTGGATCTAATCATGTTGAGATTGAGGAAAGTCAGTCGTCGAGTGTAAACTCAATTTGCCATGTTTAATTAGTGTTGGTTTTAAAGGAGGTCTCGTTTGTGAGCATTTTAAAAACTAGTGCGGATTCAACCAAGCTTTTTTTCATGTTGAAATCTTGTTGCCATTGTTGTACACAGTTTTATAGCGCCATCTTGTGGTCGTTTATAACGTAGTTATTTGTTCCCACTTCTGTATGGTCTTGGGAAATGGGGGCGCTCTCGATGCAGGGTTCGGACTTGCACACACTTTTGTAATAATATATAATAATTTGTAATAATTTTGTAATAATATATAATAAGAAAATAATAATAACAATATTAATGACAACAGTTATTATTGTTATTGTTGTTGTTGTTGTTGTTGTTAATAATAATAATAATAATCATAATCATAATAACAACAATTAGTAATTTTGGACAATAATCATAATAATGCATGTCACATTTAAATACTAGTTACAAACTAGACTATGTAAATACTAGTTACAAACTAGACTATGTATTGCAACGCTGGAGGAATGCAAAATCAGTTAAATTATATATATATATATATATATATATATAAAATGAGAATTTTGATTGGATTATACTTCTCTATTGATATTCTTAAATAAATATATAATCTTGATATAGATAAATAAATAAAAAAAGAACATGAAATAAAATGCAATATTGCTGTTTCACCACTAGATGGCAATATAATGTAAACCCTTCAGTTGTTCTCTGTCCTCTCCAGGGGCTGGAGACTGTTTAGCACTAACATCTTGTCCAAAAAAGGAATTCGTCTCAGCAAGTACTACACTCGAAATGGCGAGTACAATTGGTCACCAGTAATGTGCGATATAAATCATGAGCATCTCATCTGAAGGCAGCGTTAAGTTCACACGTCTCATCAGAAGGTGTTGTTGGTGTAAAAAACGGCTCTGATGACAGGCATCATCTGAGTGTCTGATAGGGATCCGGCTGTCACCTCCAGTTTATCATGTGAGGAGTGAGCAGCCACGTGGGGACAGAAACAGTCCAGTCAAATCAAGCAGTGCTTCTTTCACAAGGAGGGAAGAGCTGGATGACATCATGGGCCTCCTTCTCACAAGGCTGACATTTGCCCAAAAGTGGAACTTCTCTGCTCCGCGTGGGGCGTGGAGAGCGCTGACAAGATTAAAGCAATTTGGATTTACTCCGCTCTCTTGGTATCAGCTGTCCTCTATATTTACATGGCTGCTGGTAAGTGATCCCTCAGTCAGAGTTGCTGATGCTCCTGAAATTTAATCTGCTTCATTTTTACGACGCCTCACCTGTCACCAATAAACACTATCTTCGGCTCAGACACGTATTTGTAGGAGCAAAACGACATCTCAAACGTGTCAGTTCATCTCACAACACAGCCGTCGGTTAATGCTACTCTGGAGCCTTTTAAACAAACCAAAAAAAATGGCTACAGTTCTCCCCTCCAGTGGCAGCAGAGTGACTCGGGCACGCCACCAGCTGGCAGGTATGGGCAAGCTGCAGCCAGACCTTGGAGGGGCATCAAGCAGACAGGCTGGTTTCCAAGCAGCCAAGACCCAACAGATGCAACGGTGCAGACATCACAAAATCAGAACTTTGAAATGTTCCTGCATCTAAATTTAAACACTCCCACAGATTTGGAGCAAGACGTGCAACAACTCAATCTCCGTCCTTCACCCTTCAAGATCCTTGTGGCTGAGCAAAAGAAAATCCACCCGTTGTTATTTGCTTCCTTCAAACACACTGATGCTAGGATTCCATCACCGATCTTACAATGGGGTCGCTGGGTGTCTGCCTCAGACGCGGGGGGTGGGGGGGAACACAACACAGATGGGACCCAGGTGCGCTCCGCACTCAGTCGCCTCAAGCTGGATTTGAACCTGCGACCTTCCTGCTGTGAGGCTGAGCCACTGACATCATCATCCTCAGCTTGGTGAGGACAATGGATGGATTTACAGTTGGAGGAACAGGATCATTCACACAGCGAATTATGGTTAAAAACACACTACTGCTACTACACTACTACAACTACTTCAACGTCGATGTGTACAAATTTGCAGGAAAAGGGAGCATAAATGGGCCTTTGTTGCTATATATATAAATATATATATATATATATATATATATATATATAAATATATATATATATATATATATATATATATATATATATATATATATATATATATATATATATATATATACTGGAGGTATATACTGTATAAATAGCTGGAGGAAGAAGAATTTGCTGTGTGGAAACGTGCAGAAATATGGACAAAATGCACCTGATCTGTATGTACTGTTGAGCATAAATGGCCCTTCATTCTGTCTCCCTCCACCACATTCTCTGGAAGGTTCTCTCCACCTGGACAAGAACACTTGAGGAGACGGACTGCTTGAAAAAAAAAAAAAACAACCTTGCCTTAATGCTGAAGGGGCTTGTTCATTTAAGTAGAAAACACTCAAACTTAATTGGACCGAAAACCTCCTGCGATGATAAACAGAGAGCTGTGCACTCCAGTTTATTTTTATCGCTCATTCAGGCTGCTTCAACTTCTTCAGGTGAGAGGTAACACATCCATGCAAACAAAATAGGATGTTTCAAATGACTCATAAAAGTATAACTCATATTCAGAGCGTGGACACTGTATTCCTCAACACCACACCAACTAACTGAATTCATATTTACGACGACAGAACATCAACAACATGACGCCTACATTATTTAAGTTAGCAAAATTACATTTAAAAATGTAATTAGAAAAGCGGTGCAGAGAGTAGATGAGTGGTTTGTTCTGTGCAGTTGTCTACTGGGAACCTATTTCAATATTTCACTCTGACTGTTGCTGTGTCTTCCAATTTGAACTCGAGCCGAAATTCCATCACTGTCAGATGTGATCTGCGAAAGAGAATGAGGAATTGTTTTTCCCTTGTGGGAGCTCAAACTTTCACACAGAGAAAAAGCAAACACAAAACTCTTCTACTTTGTCTTTCCCGTGACGCTGCGTCACTCCAGCAGTAGATTAGTTAGCACTTGTAAATCTCACCAAGCCTGGAATGAGCGATCGATTTTTCTACTCTTTTCCAGTTTAATGAGAAATGTGTAGGGAAACGGCAACAAAAACACCTCAGCAAACCTCACCATCCACTGATGGAGAAATTAGCTTTATGTGGACAAATCGCCGCTCGGCAAGCATAAATATGTTTCTGTGGAAATACCCTCCCAAGTGGAGCGCTCGGATTGGTGCGCCGGGTTTTCCACATCTTCAGGCCAAGTCGGCCTTCACTTTTAGCTGCTAGTTTGATAAATTGGCCCTTTCATCTCATTGATGCGCGTTGTGTCAGCCAGCAAGTGTGCGCTGGTTTCTGCCGTGCGTGTGTGTGTGCTTCTGCCTGAGTGCATTGTCTGAGCTGTGAAGTGTTTGGCTTCCTCACTGAGGGCTGCTGTCACAGTTTCTGAAAGCGTGTAATAGTCCGCCATTCTCCCACAATGAACGCTCATCCATAGACAAGAGAGGAAATGTGGCATTTCCAAAGGACTCGGAATAATCGGACAGAAAGGACCCATAATAGAGGGGTCATAACGACATTTTTCCTTTTGTGCACCGGGAATATTCAGCTCCTTTTTAAACATTCACTGTAGCGTATAAAGGCCAGCAGTCGTTGGTTTCCTCTGAATGACGTTCCGATTCACTGGGCGTAGTTTAACTGGGATACTAAACTGCACTGGCGAGCTCGGGGGAAAGCGCTAACAGGTTTTCTAGGAAGCTTCTATTTGTACCTCCCATCATAATAAACTTGCAACATGAGCCCCATATTGCACTGCAACAGTTTAACAGATTGACTTGTGATCGTCCGACGGTTTTCCTTCAGCACAGGTCACCAGCAGTGAATGTGATGTCAGCACAGTGTAGCATGAATAGCATGAATAATGCATCTGTCGTTCACCTTGTTTCAGCAGTTCCAACTTGCGGGTGTTCCAGGGTGAATGTCTGGTGTATGTTAACAGTTGCAACATTGATGTGGAGTCAATACTCAATGCTTCATATAGCTGATAAGCAGGGTCAGGCTTCCAATGGCGGCTCTAGGCGACCACTAGGGGGCCTCGTACACCACTAGTGGCACGCGAATATCACATGGTGATGACAATGCTTATGTTGAGGGGAAAAATTGAAGCTCAAATTTGACTTTCTGCTCAACGTGAAAAGGAAGTGATGCCAAACTGAAATGCCACATTTTACCAGCCACATTGTAGGAAGGAAGTATCTCCCTAGTTCTGCCATGGTTTGGATTACTACTGTGTTATTATTGATTATTATTGGCTAGTATACAGTATACATCCTCCTTAATGGAACTTCCTACAATAACACAAAGTACTCATTTAAAAATGGTATATTTCTTGCCTGTCTGTGGGTGTCCAAGAACCACATTTGATGGAGCAAAACATGTGAGGGTCAATTATTCAGGCATCTCTCAAAAACAAACAAACAAAAATGCAGCAAGACATCATGTCACCAAATCTGAGAAACCTCGCTATGATGCAAGGCCAAACATCAAAACAAAAACAGCTGCTTGAGAATAAAACCTCCAGTAAGTTGGACCCATGCTCCCTCTTGTTACCAGAGGCATAGAAGAACCAGAAGGTCATAGGTCATAAAACATTGTTTCAACCCGGCACAAAATCACAAAACATTAAAGCCATGTTCAGTTTCAGCTTCTCTGGTTGTTTAACACACTTCTTAGTTTAGGGCGAGGTCTAGCTCCTGCCCTCGACTGGGGTGTTCTTGAAGTTGCTGTAGAACATGTCGAGGTGTCACTCAGGATCAATAACAGAACATGATGAGAGATCAATAATAATAATAAAAAGCAAAGGTGCAGCATGTGCATCACGTCACTGAACGCGAGCAGTCGATCGCGCAGTCATTATTAAATCATCCGTCGGCTCCCGATCATTTTATGTAAGGAGATATTTCTGTGGGTGCGGAAGCCCACTCACTCCAGCAGCGCTCCCACTCGCTCGCTCTCTCCGCGACTATCCAGGCTCAGCCATTCATTCACCACATGTCAGAGACCATCGCGCTCCTGCGCCGCTCTTCCCGCTGGAATACTTTTGCTCCTCTTCCCGTCGTGGATTAGATTTTGGGGAGACAGCGGAGATTTTCTTTTTTTTTTTTTATTTTTTTTTCTGGAAGCGCAGCCGCGAGCGAGGGACACGCGCATCACGACACTTTCCACTCTCCTGTCCGCGGAACCTCGATCATCGCAGTACTTTTTTGGCGCGCTGATATCGGATCAGGTGAAGTTTTGGCGCAGGTGTTGGACGGACTTGACGGTTGTCGGATGGTTTTCGGGTCCGGGAAGAGGAGTCAGCGCCTCTGTGAGAGGTCAGTGATGCTTGTCAAAGCGCCGCTCTTATTGACCAGGTTTGACCTCTGTGTCTGTTTCACATGGGACTGTCTGACCCTCACGTCGTCATGGATTATTCCCGAAACTTTGACGCACAGCACCTCTTGATGAACTTCACCTGAGCTGCTGAGATGATGTAGTTAAAAATGCATGAAGTTATTCAAGACGGTGTGCAACAAATGTGCACAAAATTCTCTATCAGTAAAACTTTATTCATAAGGAAGGTGAACAAAAGTGTATAGACGCTCTGAATAGGCACAAGAGCAATTAAAAATAAGCAGCAAAACAAGACCAGGCGACTGACTGTTCGGTCCTGCTATGGACTGGTGACCTGTCAAAGCCTGCCTCTGCCTCTCACCCCGAGTAGCTGGGATAGACTCCAGACCCTGCAAACAGTGTGAATTGATCAGGTGTATTCGAGGTAGAGCCCTTACACTGAAACATCCTGGAGTTTATTACATTCCAATTCATATTTTTAAATGTTGCCTTCATTTTTAGCTGATAAAACGGAGCAGTAGTTAATTCTCATTATGAAAAAGTACGACGTTTTCTGAGAAATAATGTGAACTGCATTCTGATCTGTTCATGCAGGAGTTTGAATTTTCACCGTGAGTGTTGTGTCAGACATCTGAGCCGAGCTCAGCAGACTGAGAAGTCCACTGAGGTCTTTTCTAATTTAACAACACTGCTATTGTGGTAATTAAAGCAGACAATCTAAATGAAGAAAGTAAATTTGAAGCGCTGAGACCAAGTGGCTCACTTCACCAGCCGCCAAGGTGTGATCACGATTCTCTAACACTCTTCCAGAGAGGGAACTTCATGTGTGAGGTCAGTGTCGCTGGTGTTTGAGTGAAGGGCCAGCCGTTTCTGGAGGTGACTCCGTGTGTCAGGATGGTCCTACGCTGAGGCAAAGGAGATGTTCAGAAGCTTTGTTGAGACAGAGTTTAACCACCACTCACTTGATCCTGAGTTGCTCAAACACTGATCTTGAATTCAAACCTGCATCACAGCAAGTTGAATTTCACTTTATTACGCAGCACTTTGGAAAATCGTCTCCATTACAACCACGTGGTCCAGGAATTTGAGAAGCGTTTGATATAAAAATGGATCAGGTTCGATACTTTCCGCCTCAGGTTTCGCTGATTGGTGTCTGCGATTGGCCTGAACTTGTTTGGAAGAGAACTTGGTGTCAGCTTTACTTGCCCAGCTTTGACAGCAGCGTGATCCCAGTCTGGAGCTCAGACACAAGATCATATGGAGGATATCATTGACTCTCTTTTCAGGCCGATTGATGGAGAAATGAGACTTCAGCCTTTCATCATCATCGTCATCAATAAGACAACAGATGTGTTGAGTGCAACGTTATTGCCCCAAACTATTCTGAGCAAACTGAATCAATAGTCCGTTGACTTTCAGGTATTTCAAGGGTTGGGTGTAGAAAAACGTTTGTTTAAGAAGCTGTTTATGTGTGTAAAAGAAAACAATGCAAAACCCTTTTATCGGAGCAACCGCTCAGTGGAGCACTCTGTGGTGACACTGCAACTTTGACAAACAACCTCAGATCATTTGATGAATCAGTGCCCAAGGAGTCAAACTCGCGGCCCGGGGTCTGACTATGGTCCGCTACATGATTTTATGTGACACATTCTTCAATGTTGGAGTTGTTGAGAATGTCTTTTTTAAGGTCTGTTTCCTACAAGTTTAACAGAAGGAAGGTGCTTCAAATAGGTTTATTTTCAATTCATTTTTGATGTGTCTGACATACAAATGCGACACTTCAGGTCAAAGTCATGAAGAATTTCCGATGTGATTCTTTCACACAAACGCTCTGCTCTCACTTGAAACTCCCTGCTGGATGTGCAATTTCAGTTATTGTTATTATTATTATTATTATTATGGCGTTCCTTTTAGGTCTTTTCCATTAAAAACATGCAGAAAACCCCCACTTCCATGATGCTTTATCACTGTCCTGCTTGTTTCAATGTTTCAATTTCATTTTAATTCTTTTGATCACATTTTATCTTCAAAAAAGAGATCATTTTTCTGAAAGCATGGTGGCTCACATTTAAGCAGAGGCGGTGTGCTACCATCATAGCGGAAGCCCTGCACCGAAAGATGTATTTGGCCAGTAAAGCATTTTACATTCTGGCCTTTAGGTTTATGAAAGAAACTGCAGGTGTCTGATGATGGGTTTAAAATGACTCTCTTCCAGTGTAAATGTAAGCAGAAGGGTTTTAAAAGGGAGTATTGTGAGGCATTGCTCATCGCAGGAGCATTTCTGGATGAAAAGGTACAGTGGGGCTGAAGAGTGGTGCCGATAGAAAACAGTGTGTTGCAGATGTTGGAACAAATATTTGGCTGAATTCATGACCTCAGTGGCACCTGGCAAAATGTTTTTGGACATTTACAGCAAATTTTGAGTACTGCACTTGAAGGAATCGCTCATGTATGGAAGGGGGGATGTACATTTTTTTTGAAGAGCAGACTTGAAGAACACTGAGGTCGTCGTTGGGTGTATCAAGCAAGAACAACCGTTAGAATTTAGAAGGACAGACATTTAGAGGCAAAGTTGTTGCTAGTTTGGACTCGTGGAGAAGAGGGACAGTGTTGGATGAGGAGGAGGGTTGGAGCTGGAGACTTTCAGGGGTGAAAGAGGATGAGGAGGAATGGCAAAGAAGTTGGCTTCAACCATAAAGTACATGGACAAAAAGACAGGTAAAAAACAAGACTACAAGTCGGGACTGCAGTGAAAACTGGATCAGATTTGTCAATCCATGAAGCAGACAGCAGAACAGCACAAGACGTGGTTGTCTCGGTTTCGACGTACTGTTTAATGTGGTTCGCGGGATCATGGAAATCACCAGAAGACAATTTGCAGCCGCTCTTCAGGGATGATTACCTGAAGAATTCAGGGGCTGATTGACAGACTTGTAATGGGCTGACTACGACAGCAGGGTTAAACACAGAACTGTTGGCGCATTGTTTTTTTCTTTCCTTTCACAAAACAAACACACAATCCACCTTGAGTGAACCACAGTCCTCCCAGCGCAGATGAAGACTTGCTAGCGGCCCTTTGTCTTCACCATGTTGTCACACCCATCTGCGATGTCACTGGTACGGTGTGTAGTGGAGTCCAACCTGGTTTGTTGGAGCATTTAAAGGCTGCAGTCCAACTGTGATTCCACGACTTTAAGAATGAAACCAGTGTGTGTGTGTGTGTAGGTGTGTGTCTGTGTGTGCTGCTCCATGGCAACAGGCTACAGATCTTCTTCAAACCTCTCTTTTCTCACTGAGTATGATGTGACCTTTCCACTGCCTGTGTTCATCTTCACATGGGCGCAGCATAAATCGGTGTGTGTTGGAAGGGAGGGGATCCGTGTGTGGGCTATTTGACCTTTCTCCGCGTGAGTTCATTATTAACAGCATAATAGCTAATCTAGAGCCACCCACCGAGGTCTGTCTATACGATCATGGTGTTAAATCGGCCCATTTCGTAGCAGCAGCGACGGCGTGAGATGTTGGGACGTCGACGACAAAAGAGGGTTTTTCTAAACATGAGACAGCTGTCATGTTATGTTCATGTCAGCGTGGCATGAATAACTGGTTGCATTTTTCATATCCAGGCCTGGTAGAGAGGGCTCTTTAGAAATCAATTTTCTTTTTTTTGCGCCATCGCTGTGCTTAGAAACTGGAGCGGTGCCAAATAGAGGAACATACGAGGGAAGAGTGGACGGCAGTTTGGCGAGCAGATGTGAATGAAGGCTGACATCCGCTCATTCCACACACCTTATTAATCTGTCTGTGTGTGTGAGCAGTGCTAGAAGCAGCTCGCATTTTTAACACCGCCTTGGCAATCTTAAATATATACAGCACGCAGGTGAGCTGCTGCGAGCTTCAGTCATTTCCCACACTGAGCACGAAATATTCTGTTCTGCTGTGATTTAATAATCGCAGAGAAGAGATCGGAAAGTTGTCCTTTGAGGTACTTTTACAATGAAGACTATGAAAAGGTCAGTGCTTTTGGAGCAATGGCACAACAGCAGACCTCAGAACCCAGCTGATATCGGTCGACTATTCTCCTGTCTGGAGAGCAAAGTTGAAGCAGGCGCCATCTCAGGCTGTTCCGAGGTTCGGATGGCAGCGAGGGTGATGACCAACCTGGACAACCCAGACTTAACACGGCGCCTCATCTGTGGTGCTTAAGAAAGTTTGTTGAGAGTCTCCTTTGCCATTAACATAAAGGGATATGATCCACTCACCACTGTTTATGTTCCATGTTGTAAATAAGCAGCATCTGTGGCTTTTTAGCTCCGCCCCCTTTCGTGCCGCACTAGATTGTCGTACAAATCAAAACAAATAAACGACCAGGTGACAGAAGACAGGTAGATTGGGATTCAGGAAGCCTTTCTGTAAAAGTTGCTGTGAGTCACTTGCATCAGTAGGTGGGAGCATGACAAGTCAGTTCCACCATTTGGAGCAGTAGTACAGCACTCTAAAACTGAAAAAAAAGAACATCTCAGTTGCTTCCACTACCTCCAGCTTCCAAATCTCTCTGAAAACAATGTTCCTAGCAAGAGTTTTGTGCGATACACTGGTTGACGTGTAGGTCAACCATGTATTTCATTCACCTCATCACTCGCAAGTGAAGTGTGACTCCTGTCAGTAGTGTCATTTAAAGCAGGAAGTACTTCAAGTGTCCCTCTTTTTATGAACGTTCCTGAAGGTTTTCAGGTGTTGTGGGAATGTCATTTTCCCTCCGACCTGTGTCGTCCAGGTTCTGAAAACGAGCTGTGCTCACATGCAAGTGGTTGTTGAACTCACATGACCCGGCCTGTGAGGCGACGTAATGTCATTGCCATGGAGACGATGCAGATGCAGACCTACCCACCAAGCCCTCACAACCCCACACATAAAGAAGGCCTTGAATCAGCAATGCTGATCGGGCTTATCTTCGCCAAAATTGTCATTTGCAGCACTGCGAGTGCGAGTGAGTAGGACTTCTCCCACCTGGTGGCAGATGGGGAGGCGCAGTTCGTCTTTCTGCTTTGTAACACAATACACATTTTCACTGCTCACTTCTTTATGCACGTGAATGTCAAGCTGTTTGCTCATTGTGTGTCCAGTTTAACACTGTTTGTTTTGTTTATCAATGCACATACAGTGCACGACTGTTGCCACGGTGACAAGCCACTCACTTGTTTACTCCACATTAATTTATTGTAAGTGTGATGCTGCGTTCAAGTTGGGAAGTGTTCAGTTCTGCCAGACAACACAGACTTGTGTTTGTAACTGATCATATCTTTCACTAACACTGTGAAAAGTGATTACAATTTTGGGCCAGACTCACAGCAAAGACATTTACAGAAAGCAGGCGGATACGTTTTCTCACCTCTGGCCTATTGTGCAAAAGCCTGCAGACATGCCAAGCAGCTATTATCAAGAAAACAGACACAAGCACACTCAGCTCTCTCTGGCACACAACAATTGACAGTTTGTTGATGCATTGTTGATGCCAATATAACTCATTCGATGATTATATTATTAGAAATAAAACCTTGGGCATTAATAAAGACATATAGATCGTGGTGGATACTGTAACTCACTACTTCACAAGTTGCAGTGTGACAACAACACGCCAAATTTGTTCACAATTTAAAGTTCAAGATGAAAAGAAAAACCAAATTATTACAAAAAAATTAAGAGCAAAGGTTGAAGTTAATATTAGCTATCTTTGTCAACATATCAGGTTTTATTCTGATGTACC
This sequence comes from Synchiropus splendidus, assembly GCF_027744825.2. Taxonomy (NCBI): domain Eukaryota; kingdom Metazoa; phylum Chordata; class Actinopteri; order Syngnathiformes; family Callionymidae; genus Synchiropus; species Synchiropus splendidus. The sequence goes on along the minus strand of NC_071342.1, from coordinate 11,089,931 downwards.
CTAAATTCTGGACTTTAGAGTGCATCAGAATGTTAGCCGCACCCACTCAATTTAAAAAGGACAACAGACCATGTCCATACATAAGCTGCACCGGTCTGCAGTATAAACTGCGGGTGCAGTGGTGCAGTTTGTGCTGTAGGAAGGTCAGTGGTGAGGATCACTTCTAAACAAGTTTTGTAAGCGGATCCAGCACGGAGACTGACCCATGAAACAAACTCAGCCATGTTCTGAACCTGAATCCTGAACTCCTCACATCTTTTAAAGCATCAAAACATTAAACAATAACACTCAAAATGCGCTGTTTTCACCCATGTGTCTAAAGTTCTGACACCACTGCCAGTTTTGAGCACTTTAAGGTGAATATAAAGCCGGAGATTTCATGGCTTTATGTGACGAGGCTCAATATTTTGGCCTATAAAACGCTTTTTACCCTGTAAAAATCCAAATACTACAGAATGTGCATCATATAAGCCAAAGGGTTCAGACCGCCAGAAAAAAGTAGTGGCTTTTAGTCTGGAAATTACTGTTTTCTTTAGAGGCAGTTGATGCTATCCTGCTCCAGTCATGCTGGCATTGGTGTTGTAGCACTGCTTCAGTGAAAGCTCCTTGGCTTTCATAGTTTGAAGCTTTATATCTTCATTGAAGTGTACTTCAGTGTTGTTCACTGAAGAGAGAACTATAAATGCCAAGCTTTTCTATGGGTTTGAGCACAATGTGCGACAACACAATTAGTTCCAAATGGAAGTGGAGTCCCCAACAGTTTGCTAGCAGCCGGCGTATCCTCCTCCGTATGTCACGGATACACAACATCCCCATTGGAGTTTTGTCTCCCCCCATTAACTCAAGTTCCCCTTAAAGTCTTCAAGTAACGACAGACATCCAGGCAGATGGGGGGGCGGGCGCAAAAAAAAAGTTCCTTCGCCATAATTGACTTTATTCACCCTCCGAAGGTTCTGTCTTGAAGCCTTTAGTAATGATTCGCTATTTATACCGTTGGCATCTAATGGAGCAGAGGAGGACGACAGGACCACCATGACCTGAAGCTTGTTAGTGTGAGCCTCAGACAAGTTACTGAGGTCTGGATCTCTGCTGTATTCACCTGGGTTTGACCTGGAAGAACGGTGAGAAGAGCTAACTGGAGTCTGCTCAGGGAAACTTTGACCTTCATTAGAAGCGCGCGCTCTGCTTTGGGCGGCTGACTTTCCTTAAAATAGTGTAGAATGGGAATTTATCTTTGAATATATTGAAGGGGTTTATGGATAGATAGATTGATTTCTCTGTCTCAAAACAGAAATCAAGATTCAATACATGAATGTCGGGGGTGTTTATTTGTACTTTCTGTTTATTCTGGGTATTCTGAGGTCGCAGGAGTCAGAGCCCCGCCCACCTTGACACCCTAGGACATGACGTCCCCACATACACGTGCCTACTGCTAATTTATAGTCAGGCGTACTCTTTGGATTGGGAGGAAACTAGAGCTCCAGGAGAACACCTCTCAAAACTCGGGACCATGATCAGCCCCAGGCAATGGTCTGGAGTTGTCACTGAACCAGGACATGCTTAAATATCTCCAAAGCTTCTAAACCCTAAGGGGAGCTGTTTGCAACCTGAACTGTGCTGCCAAGTATTGGCATTAAAATATTGTCTTTCTTACGAGAATATCACACGTTATTAAGCAGCAATGTCAACAGTGAGCTAACACGTTAATCCACGCCACAGAAGTGTAGCTGTTGTGTCTGACTTGATGTAGAGCTACAATATGTCCTGGTGGTAAAGTTCACAAGAGAAGCATATCTGCTTTTCTCTCCAGCACAGAGAAGTCTAGTCAATGCTCTCCCTCATGAATAATCGCTGCCCTCAAGGCCAGAGAAAGAGAAGGAGCTGCTGTACTGAGCAACTGTCTGACATGCTGTATCGAGATATTTTATACTTGACTTTTGAAAGTTTAAAACAATGGAACAAATACCTGAACTTTTCTACTTTTACACTTGTAGCTTTTATAAACTTTCCTCACTGCTGCCCCCTTCCAAAAAAAAAGAATTCCGATGCCAAAAAAAGGCTGTTCTTCTTAGTTTTGGTCAATGGTGAGTTTTGGCTCACATTATCTGGGACTTCTGTAAAAGACAGTTTTGAGGGTTTTGCTTGATTTTTAGTCCCCCAGAAGGAGGTCTCTCCTCACTCCCCTCAGTCTCACACCTCTGTGTCCCACCCTTGTCTCCTTGCAATAACCCCCCAGGATCATCTGCTACTGTCGACTTGTCTTCTCAGGTCTGCTGCAACCACTCATTCTTTTGTCGTCTCCACATCCTCGCACCCGTCTTTCCATCGCCACACTACATGCCACAGACATGAACAGTTTCACCACCTCCTCTACCATGACACATTCTTGTGCTCACACGCCCAAGTGCAGTTGTAATCTGAAGACACACGGCGTGTCCATTTCTGTCTGGGAGACATGATCAAACCATGTTCAGCACTCAGCAGCAGAGTATGGAAAGGGTCAGCAGAATTTGACACCCATTTTACTGCGACTTGATGATGTAGTACTAGAGCCTGCCGTCTCACTGCTGTATACATAGATGCATAAGGACCTTCACAGTTTTTGTTCTGCTGTTAACTACAGCATTTCTACAGGGTGTTTCTGGAAACTTGTGGTGGAAACACTCACACTGGCTTGAACTGAAGCAACTACGGTGAAGGTGTGAGGACTTCTCCCTTAGGGGGGGAAGAGTAGATCAGATCCTAGGAAGTCACTTTCGGTGAGGCTTGGTGAGATGCTGCGGGTGGGTCCTCGGGAGAAGAGAGGGTGGGCCGACTGCTACGCCATAACCTGAGCCCGGATTAGAGTTGGAAGGTGGATGGAATGATGTCGATGAGGACCAGAGCTGCAGATGCAATGCTTCAGTCTGTATTAACACCTTTTCTTCTGCTGACTTTTTAAACGATTGTTCTATGCTTTTCATGCTCTTAAAAATTCACCTCCCTCATTTCTTCACAAAGAACACTTGCCCAAATAAATGTATGTTGTTTGCTAAATTTAGCAACTCTCGCACAAAGTGATACCCTGCTGGGCAGAAAAGAAGAGGAGGATTTGGATTTACTTTGAAGACGTTTATTCCTTCATTTTAGTACCTTTGATTGTGTCTGTTCAAAGGGGGAAAGTGGTTCATTTCGGAGCGAATAGGACAGACGGAATAACATTAGCCGCCGCGCGCAGGAAAATATGCTGATTAGCTTAAACATCAAAGTCACACTGCTGAGTGCCTTTGAGATACACAAGGTTCGATGTTATTAACCCAACAACCTTTTTTCGTGTTGCTTCAGTCGTGCATCTGGTTTGGCCTTGATACTCCATTGCCTGTTGTGACGGTTACATCACTGGCAAAATGTGTCGATACGGTTTGGTTAATATATGATAAGGATAACATCACTCACACTCTTAGCCTTGCATTATCTCAGTGGTCATGATGTGGGCATATCCATACACAAAACATCTGAATCTGAAGATCCTTGATTCGCATGGTTAAAGAAGTGCAAGAAAATACTCTAATTTCTCTTCATGAATCTGACTGTGAATGTGACCTGGATTCAGACGTCTTTGTCATCCTTCCAAAATCCATTCCTTTCCATTTTACAAGTCTGCAATTTAACCAGACAAGACCTTAAAGAAACGTCTTTCATGAGAGTTTCTCACAGACTTCCAACGCTGGCACGGCATCCCGCTTTTACCTTTGCACCGGTAATATCCCGTCCTCTGACTTCAGCTCGCCCCCGACCGCATTGATAAATGTTGATGCTCGTGGTGAAGTCTTCACGTCGTTGCACCAAACCAATACCAACTTGTAATGTCCCAATTAGAGATCGCGGCTGGAAAAAAAACGACAAGGCAAATGTGGGAACAGAATACCACTATACTATACTAGCCAGAGCATGGAGTAAAAGCAAATTGAGGGTAAAATGCAAATCTAGGACTTCAGGTGGGAGCAGGAAAACAGAGAGCATGAGCAAGTGAGATGTTCTGGAATCGCTGGCCAGTGGAAGCTGGTGTGAAACTATTCATAACCAGTGTTTCCTCTGGAATGGGACTGGAACTCGCAAGTGAAAACAAGCCATAAGCCTTTGCCATAAAGGCACCTAGAAGTTGACTGACCCACTTGCTACAAGTTCAGCCAAGTCTCTGCCTTCTTCTAGGTAATTTTTAAACAGAATTTTCTCATCTTGTGATCTGGTGAGTCACTGTTCACATCCCGTGACTGAGTTAATGCACAGACGCTTCTTTAAATAGCAGAAGAGGCGAGTGAAACAACAACCTCAGACTAACTGGAGAATGAATAAAGACATCTCCTCCATACCTCTCGAGTGCTTGGCTGTAAAAGCACCTGCTCCATCCAGTGCCGGCTTCCTAGCCAGAGCGGAGATCTCAGATGGGCTCACACGCACGTTGAATACTTGATGTGTTCTGAAAAGAGAGTCGCCTTCAGGTTCATTTTGTCTTCCGGCGCTCCCGGCGTCTGAGCAAAGACCTTCTTTTTTGGAACTCCTGCATCTAATGCGAGTGGTGCTACAGCTCATTTGTCAGAGTTTGTCATGCTCTCTTAATTCTTCATGTGTTGTGACATTCTTCCGACTTCTCCAGTTGTGCCCAATGCCTTTTTACTTGGAGCCACTGAAGGAGCCAAAAAACGTCATGTTCAGCCCATAATTCTGGAGGTTTTTTCGTACACGAAATGCGAAAGAGGATGCAATGTTCTATATTTGCTTAGATTTCAATGTGGTGGTCCTTGCTTCAGCCGAGCCGTGATCCCTGTGGTGAAGGGTTGGGGTTACTACGGTGGCAGGATGCTGACCGCTCAGCAAGTGGCGAAACATGGCAAAGAAACATCCAAAAAGTTCTGACCTCACAAATTCACTAGATCTCGTGGAAGCTCTTGCACTTGACCCCAAGACACCAGAGTGAGAGCAAAATGCAAACTGTGATTAAACTGTGACCCTGGTACGGGGTCACATGCAGCCGCTGGGCATCGACTTATCCAGGCTTCGCTGTAGAATGAAATGGTTGATTTATGAGTTATGTTGCGCACAATTCAAAGCATATACTGGATACAGTATTCTCTCTTTTCTCTAAACATCAAAGGACAAAAAAATCAAGAAGAAAACAGCGTTATGCGAGATAATAAAATATGATCAAAGGAACTCTTGTTTTATTGCATTATGAATGGTTCTCTTGTGTCACTTACAAGAAGATTCGATAAGAAAGTTCTTCACTGTCTCACAAGTGAGAACTTTTCACACAGAATATCATTTTGTTCACAGAAATAGAAGCTAAATAGAAGCTCCTTCACTATGAACAGTTATAATAATGTTTCTCTGTGTCGTGCTGTGAATCAAAACTCATTGCCGCTAAGAATTGGCGCCAGAATGATCAGTATAAGTGATGCTAGTGCGTGTCAGAGGTCAGAGGAACTTAATTCAGCCTGCAGATCCCCAGAAAGATCAGGTAGTCAGATAAGAATTCTCCGCTTTGTTAGCAGCCCTTCATCAGACATTTTAAAATTTGCATAATTTACATCCCGAACACGGGAAGTGATAAAAGCAACCGATCAAATGTCATCTTCCCTGCTTAATTTTCTGCCTTTGAAGGTCGTGGGCAAGTGCAATGAGATAATGGAGTTTGTGTTGCGTGTTTAATTGCGGGTCCTGGGTGAGCCAAACAAAGTCGGGAGTCTAATTATGCGAAGGTGTGTGTCACTGAAAATGAACACAAAATTCATTATACGCTGAACTTAAACCCCTCTGTTCTTATCCAACGCCGTTTTCGAGGCTCCTGGCTGCTCTCTCATCCACGTTTTGGGGGGGAATGATGTGGTTCGCCGTATTAATAGCGGCAAAACTTTCAACCAGTTAAAGGGTTGATGTACATGGGCTCGTCCCCGCAGACCTGTTACTCACCGTCACCCTGTCACAATCTGCCCACAGGGCGCACATAATGAAGAGGCTCGAAAATTGAACGCGGGGCCCAAGAGCCCATCATTAAACCGTTTTTCTATTATTGTACTTGGTGTAAAAGCGTAAAGCGGCACTGCCAGGTTGTTACGTTACCACATTCACTGCTCCCAGTGGGGCACTCGAGTTTCCATGGTTTTACTGGTTGGTAATCACAGCGCGGATGTCTTTGTGATGCTGGTTCTCACCAGGAAATAGTGCTGGAGACTCATTATTAGCAGCTGTCCTCGGAGGATAAAGGCTCTGGGGAGCTCTTTCATATTAGCAGTTTCATGGTTCATTTCTGCAGAGTTCTTGGAAAAATGTCCCGAAAAGTTAAGTGCTTTCTGTGATTAAATATGTGTGAATTGTAGCTCTGTTTTTTCCGAAAGTTATATTGGGGCGTTGTGTGTAGCTGGCTGTAGATGTAGACTGAGAGTACACTTAATCCACACAAACCAAGTCTCCAAGTAAAACAACCAGCTATTGCTCATTATAAGTTTGCTCATTTTGATTCCATAAACAAATGTCAAAATAAGGAATTTGTGTGATACCAAACATCGAGGCGGCCATTTTGTTCTCTGTGCAACGGACAGCAAATTGGCACGACTGTCTCACCAGTCATCGCTCTGTAGTCTCCCTTCAAATGTAACGAAACTAAAAAGTGTTTTCATAAATATCTGATGTCGCAGAGCATGAAAATAATGGAGAATGAATTGGTCAAGTCAACACCTGTTTTAATAGGAATTAGCATCGCCACGGGTGCTGGTTCTAGTCCCCAAACATAATATTGAACCAGCTAGCACGTTCACACGGTAAAAACCAACCCATCCTCACTCCCATGGTGTAATGTACTGACAGTGGGAAATGGACTTCTGCGTCCCATCCAGACGCTCAAGGCACCCTTGAAGGCGTGTTGATTCATAAGGGTTTCAATGGAGTAAAAACATTTTCCTTCCCTTGTAGCAAAAGTCATGTTTGACTTTTTCCATTTATTGTAATGGGAAAAATTGATTCAGATTTTGAACAAATCGCTTCTCGAACGGCCGCGTGGAACGCATTGTGTTCGAGAACCGAGGTACCACTTTATATATCTATCCACGTAAAGAGCTGGGCTGATGAGGCTTCATGAAACAGGGTCCTCATTTTCAGAGCCCACTAGATGGTGCTCACTGCCCTAATATATATCTGGATTTGAAACACCATGTCAAGGAAACCTCTCATCATTTTTTAAAAAGAGAGCGCCACCTACTGAAAATGAGGACACTGTTTCATGAAGCCTCATCAGCCCATCGCTTCCATAGTGTTCAGCGTGTATCATCACTTGAGGTTTTGATCTTTTTGTCTTCGTGGTTGCATTGATTCAAAACACACACACACACACACACACACACACAAAAACCAAGGGCATGCTGTTAAACGATTTTTCAGAAGTTGATGAAACAACTAAATGAAGCCGACACCCAGCATATTGTTTCTGGGACATGAGCCAAAAGCATCCATGAAGGGATGTTCTGACAGAAAGGATCAGGACATTTTAGGATGATCTGTCAGGATGAATCCATCATGCTCAATGGAAATGATCTTTGAACTGATACGAAACATGTTGATGCCCCACGACGTAAAAATGTTCAGTGACATTTTATATCATTCGCTGAATTGAGGGAACCATCTCGTGTCATTGCAGTCTCAGATGAAGATGAAGTCGGCAGGCGTCGTGGACGGAGGCTTGTTCACGGAGAGCTACTGCAACATCTGTAACGCTCAGCTCATCTCCGAGTCCCAGCGCACTGCACATTACGAGGTGAGTCCTTCCCCACGTTTGTTTGCTGTCTTCTAAACATGCAAGGCTGAATGAATAAAGGCTCAGAGGAAGACGACTGACTTGAACCGCCCCAAGATCCTGTCCAGCACAACGCATCACATCAGTCTTATTTATACAAATCCGTGCTTGTGCTGTCAAAGTAGCGCTCTTTAATAATACATATATTTAATGCAGCGTGGCCTTCTTACCGCACACGCACACACACACACACAATTGCTTGTCTTGACTTCTCTCAGCAGTCCTCCTCCGAGTCATTTCATTAATGGACATTTAATAACAAGTCTGCCGCACTACTTTATTGTGTGTGCGCTTCATTTGGGTCATTGTTCGCTGAGAGCCACCATTTGGAGTTGAAAAAAAAATAGGACAATAACCATATCTGGAGAGAATTAAGGAGGACAAAAGACAACATGTTTGCACGCATCAATACCAGCAACATCTCCTTAACAGTAATCAGTCAGACAAAAACAGGCAGCCTTGAGCGAGGCAGAGTAATGGAGGGAGCTGAGTCAGTGCCGTTGTTCAGCGTCTGGCTGGACCAGGAGGGCTCAGTCAGTCAAAGAGACAAGGCAGGAAAAAAGAAGGGTGGATGCTGGATTTGTCATTTTTGATGCAACCGGGGCAAAGTGTGGCACCAGGGCCACGTGCGGCCATTTGCGTGTGTTTTTGTGGCCCTCTTGAGGTCAGACACAACTGACATGTGGGACTGTAATTTTCCTGCTTAACTTTCCTTCTATGTTTTTGCTGCTTTTTGCTTTTATTTGTGTATTTCTTGTTCTTCAAAACACATGTAAAATGAAAAATTTTGAAAGTTTTTGGGGAATTATTGCACTTTTTTTCAGATCCATTTTGTCCTTGTTACTTATATATTTAAGATATTTTCCGGCATGTTTCATAGCCACTCTTGAGGCATGAGGGCCCCTCAGGACAGTTTATAATGTTGCCCTTTAGAAATTCAATTACCCACCTCTGTTTTAGATGAGGGTGGGCGTTGCTTGCGCCTGCTCTTGGGTGATAAGGAGCTGTTCTGTGGTGCACCTGACTGTGGCTTGTGGCTTGAAAAGCTGTCCTGTTCGGTCTGACAATCGTAAATGTTAAATATATTCAATATTTCCGACCAAAAATCTATGTGTGTGGGGTGAGAACCAATTGTTCCAGACCGGAGCTGTGCTCTGGAGCGGAATGTACTCCATCAGGAAGTGATCCAGCAGAGAATGGTTTCGACATTTTTGGAATTAGTGACAATAGAAAAATGAAAATCATCAGAAATAAATGTCACCCCAATCTGTAACCATCCCACCCTGGCTCCCACCTCTAGGCAGCAAACTTTAATTCAGTGTGCAGCACCTTTAGTTTGGTCTTTTAGACTAAACAAAAATTACTTTAGTCTAAGTTTTAGTGAGTTGTGCATGTTCTGATGTTTCCAGTTCATTTTATCACGTGATCGCACAAGATTTATGACTTGGAGCATGCGCTTTTCGATCGGTGCAAGGACAGAATCCTTATGCGTATGGCGCCTGCTGATGGGAGCATCAGTACACAGTACAGACGATAATAGCCAACAACAGTGCGGGGTCTGTGTGGGGTCTCCTCAACCCTCTAACCCAAGTCAGTCAGAGGAGATCTGAAATGACCCCCTTTAAAACGATCATTAAAAAAACATTTTTATAGACTTGCATTTACGTAATTTTGTCCAAACGTACGCAGCAACATTTGCAGTCCACGCTTCTATTACTATTTTTCTGTGCTGAGTGGAAGTAATAAATGAGAGACTGACAACATGTGGGGAGTCCAGGGTTTCTGCCACATGTTAACTAGCTTAAATGAGAGCCGCCGCGCTTTCCGAAAAATGGTCTTTTCTTAAAGATCAAATCTCATGTGATCAAATGTATTTAAACGCAATGGAAACATGGATGTGGCTATGAACATGGCGTTTTTTTTGCAGCAGTTAAAACCAACCAACCCACCAAATTTAGCGTGGACAAACTAGGTAATTTGAAAACACGTGATCTGTTTTGTTAAATAGTTGCTGTTTTTTAAATAGTTGCTTCCATATATTTTGCCATTTTATTTTCCTCAGGTGAAATTCACGCTTCCTTCTATTATTATGACTCGTCCCGAGTGTGTCATCGCACCACAGTCCATCACAGGGTACATTCAGACACACAACCGCACACACATTCACGCAATTCATAAGTTAACTTTTGTCTGCTTTTGGCCTGTGGGAAGAAATCAGAGTGCCCAATCCGAAATCACCCAAAAAGGTAAACTGTTTCTAAGTTTCTAAGGCATTTAGAGACTGAATAGTTAAACCATGTGGCTGAAGGATGGAATCCAGGTGGTCATGCAGGTTGTGAAAAACCCTTCCAGTGTAGAATCCCGGGTTCGCAAAAACCACCCTTTTGAAAAGTCATGCGCAGTTCGAGTGCAAGCGGTGATGCCAAGCGGAGCAGTTGACAGCAGGCATGCATATAATTGGTGGTGGTTCGGACAGCTTCCTTTGTGTCTAGTTCCACAGTTCACAACAGGAGAAAAAGGTTTCAGAGCCCTCTTCGCTCTCCGAGACCATGCTAAAGTATGCTGTTGTTTTATGTGTAACTATTAGCATTTCAATGAAGCGTCAGAAACGCTTAGTGACATTGCACTCCAGGGACAGAGTGACATTTTAAACCGATCCCGTACACTTGTTGTCATGAACTGGCAGTTTTGGTGGGCGACTCCTTCATCTTGTTATGACGCACAGAGACGGGGAGACAAGCTTCGTCCATTAGTGTTAGTGGAGCACTCAGGGGCAGAGGAAGGTTACCACGGCGAGACTCTTCCACCACATCCCAGGGCCATTAACTGCATGGCCAGATACTCACACACCTATAAACACAGGGATATACTCACTCACTTGCACACACACACACACATCAACAACAAAATGCATTTGACTCGTAAAAGTCACAAGAGTTTAGGAAGAATTGTGCGTGGTTTAATCTGATGATGTCGTAAATGTCTTTTTTAAGACTCGCAGTTTTCAAAGACGTCCAGCTGAAAATGAGACTTAATTGACGCTATTAAAAATGGAGATCACTTGTTGGGCTTTGGGCAACTATTGAAGAGATTCAAGTGAATGTTTCAGAGGATTGGAATCTGGATTAGTTTTCCCCCTTTAGGGAGGACGACAAATGAAGATATAAAGACGCTTTCTTAAATTGTTGTCCTGCAAAATATCAGCAGAAATATCGTCTATTGTAGTGTTGTACTTGCGCCTTTCCATGTAGTCTGAGTTCCCTCATTTTCTAGGTCAATAGATTCATGTAGATGGGAAGAGTGTTCTGACACAGAAGGACAGGACGCCATGGCAACCTTGTACTGAAACATGACTAGCACATTTGACACGTCCACATGCAGTGATAGTTCCCCCGCAGTGCGTAGCGATAGTGACATTGTTCTGCGTTTAAGTGGCAGTTGGTGACTTCAAGGACACTTCACTGTCATTTCAAATCATCAGTAATGATGTGCATTGGTAGAAAATGCAGTAACACAGAACCACAAAGGTGTCTGACAGTCATTTATCTTATTGAGTGTAGACGTCTGTTCTACTACTGCTGACACCCTTTTGTTTTGCTTCACACGGTGATCTCTCTAAAGGCAGCGCTGGGACTGGTGTATGATTCCTCCCACAGTTCACAAAATTGGCTGATGGCTCTAAAACATCCATAGGAGTGTGTCATGTGTGTCCTCTGATGTACTGTCCAGGGTGTCCCTCGCCACTCAACACCTGTCCTTCATGACCTTTCAGTGGAAAGAAGCGAAGACATGGAACAAAACATGTTTAATGAAATGACCACACTGAAGTAATACTAATGGTGTACGTTCTAAAAGTGTATGCTTCATCTTACCTCAGCGTTTCTACTTATCTGCCTGTTATGAAACAACTGAAAAACTCATGAACTGATTTCAATTATTCTTTCAGAAAGTGTTGATAACAGGACAAGGAACAAATCCTTATATTATATTCAAAATTATTTCTGCCACCTGCTTTCCCTGTTAGACGCCTCAGTGGTATCAATGTATCAAGGAGTTATGTCGCTAACCAACAAAAATATCTTTTTTAAAAGTTAAATATTGGGCAGTCATTTTGAGTAAGAGGAAAAGAAATCTCAATATGGATGCAAATGAAGTCTGTGCTCTCCTGCATAGTTCTTTCGCCTTATTGGGTCTTCTGTCATGTTTAAAAATATAAGGAAAAAGTTCTCATACTATGAGTCCAGTGAACTACGGTCCAACAAAGTTCGAAGCTTCCCTACCTTCACATTATAAGACTTATAATGTACTTATTAGTACATTATCAATCGATCTGTCAACGATCCTGATCGGTCGATTTCAGCGAGATCGGTGAATGCCGGTGAATCACTGCCTGTCACTGCCGATCACAACAGCCAGTCACGTGCGACAGCCGGCGCTATGATGAAGCCCCCCCGCTGGTTGTGATGCGTCCGCTCTTCCCGACTCGCTGCTCACTAAGCAGCGGCATGTCTGCTGTGGAGGGTCTTTCAGTCTGTCATGTAAAGTGTGCATCCTGCTGCACATGCACTGGAAAATGCTGTGCAGGGAAGCACCTTCAAATTCAACACACCATTTAAAGCGCCAACACTTGAAGGAACACAGAGAGTTTTCTGGGCTCATGAAAGTGAGACTGCTGTTTCCTCAGCAGCAGGCTGTTAGCGCAGCTGACGCTTAGCAACACCCGCTGGTCCGAGCGTGGCACTCGGAATGATAAGAAATAATCAGTAATTTCCCCGAGCTCGATGAGCAGCCTTTCTCAGGTGTTGTTTACGTGGAGACGGAAACGGAAAAGACAGGATCCGTCGCTGTTTTGGAGTCAGGTGCAGCGTTCTTAGCCACGTGAATCGGAGTCCTGCTACAGTATGTAAATATTTCACAGACATAGCACAGTCTCCAGAGATTCACCTGCGACGTCTCACATCGAATTAAATGTTTCTCAGTTCAGTCCTTTTGACATTGCTGCATTCAGCAATGTTTTTCTATTTTTGCCTCCTTGAAGAGGGATACAAAAACTTGAGTTAAAAGTTCATTTTTTCGCATCATCTACACAAAGGTCATTCATTGTCAATTCATGTGATCGGTATCAGTGACTTGTAAGACTTATAATAACAAGTGGGGTAGAAGGACAAACTGATGTCTAAAACAAGGTTTGCACTTAAGTTTCCTCCCACCTTTTTGTTCGCACTGGAAGCTTCCGTAAAGGTCAGATCGCATTGTTACGAGCAACAACATCATTAAGTGAGACAGAAATAAAGTTCCATGTCCTGCCAAAGTGGAAACGCTGTTATTGAATCTTTGGCACTCGTCCTTCCCAATGAAACTCCACTTGGCTGACCCGCTTCTCTCTTTGTGTCTCTTCTAGAGCAAGAAACATGCCAACAAGGTGCGTCTCTTTTATATGCTTCACCCTCAAGACGGCGGACCGCCTTCCAAGAGACTGAGGCCAGACAACCCGGTACGTTCTCGTGTCTGTTTGGTGACTCTTTTCTAGATGAAAATGAGAGGATTTATTTGAGAATGCCATCTCGTCCTGGAGGCTTCCTCTAATCCAGTACCCGTCCAGAGCTGCCTGGGCCACAGCAGACAAACGCTCATGAGGAAAAGTGTTTGATCTGTTTGTTTTCCACATTTCTCCGGAGAGATTAGCTCTGGTAATTCTGGTGAGATTTATACGAGGCGTTCACTGCCAAAGTAGCTCCGTATCTGTCAAGTGCAGACCAGATGGAAATGGCAACGCCAGAAAAGTATGTGTGCTTCTTTGAGTGTGAAGGTAAACACTGCCCATTTGTTTGCTCAATTCAACGGAAGCAATCGCTGCAGTAGCATTTACGCCTCAGAATTTATTGCTGGATGGTGAAGGTCGGGCATAAAATCCGACGCCTGTGCGTGTTGCACTGAAGCAATAGGAGACGCTGAAGATAAGGAAAAGTAGTGCCGGTAAACAACTATAAATAAAGAAGAGAAAAGAAACATAATGGAGTATTGTGCTGGAGACAGAACATTGTGTTGCCTCATTTATCTGGTTAGTTGTACAAGCAACACAGTGGAGCCTCACACTGAGAGCACAGCTGATGGCAAAATCATCTGTAGCGCTTATCTGGGAGAGGACAGGAATATGGAGTCTCTCCCAAAACAACACCAAAACACAGAGGAATAACAGCGTTAATTAACCCTCGTTCATCATTATTGTTATTTTCCTGCGCTGCGTTTCCCCCTGGCAGCCACGTCGTCCTTGTTCCTCCATATGGCAGACTTTTTTTGAACTGATGGAGTTCAACGTTTAAGAAACCAGCGGAACACAAGTAGATTGATGAATCGTCATCCTGCTTATTTCAGTGGCTTTTGACAAGATGTGAGTCCCTAGTGGGGAACCATGGCATCTTTCATGGAGCGGGAAGCGTCTGAATAACAAGAACGTCTTTAATTTAACAAAAAGTGATCCCAAAATGCAGAATCCGAAGAAACGCATTTTCACTCCGAAGGCATTACACAGTGAGGTTGTCAATATGGAGGATTTTTTTCGTCGACCTTTGGTGTTTCATTTCATTTTTTTAATCAAATATTTCTCCTTCAGTAGCATTTTGTTATATTTATTACAAGGGATGCACTGAACTGAAAATATGAAATATGATTAGGACTGAAAATATAGCCAACGCTGGACACGAATAAAATTTGAAATACTTGGCTGAATACCGAATAATACTATTTAAATGTTGCATAAGTAGTCAAGTACATGTTTACATAGTTTGTCAGAGAAAGTTCATTTTTTCATTTTCACAGTTCATTTTAGATGATGGATTCAGACTTTGCTTTTCAAATAATAATAATAATTAAAAAAAAAAAAAAAACACCACAACCGTACAATAGGCTGATAATGTAAACAGAAGGCTCTAGATAGTTTGGTTGAACTTGCATTGCAAACTGCAATTCTATTCTATTCTATTCACCATCACTTTAAAAGAACCAAAAAGTTGAACACTGTATGAAGACTTTGGATCACACTCCGCTTTGAGAATGGGGGAGTGGGTTGCCAGAATTTTGTCAGCGGTCTGGCAGAGTTCATTTCACCTCTGCGGCGCATTTTTGAATTTAAAATCTTCTATTACTTTGAATTGTCGATTTGAAGGAAGGTGACTCTTCGCCACCGAAGCCGAATGTTGCATTTTTTTCATGATTCGGCGAATATATTCAGCCACGGTGTCAATTTCCTCTCAACCACACCAGCATGTTCGTACCGCAAACCTTAAGGGTTTGCACGAGAGAAGGGGTGGTAGCAGTCGAAGCTAACAGGATAAGTCAAGCTGTTTGATGGTTTTAAGACTGGAAAAGTTGCTTCAAATTGAGGAATAAATGTTTTTATGAGACGCTTTAGCAATTATGGAACTTTAGCGGCTCCACGTCATTGGGAGCGAAATGCGTTTTGGTAGTCAAAGGCTCGGGTGCGAAGACATTTTTTCAGCTTTCAAATTTACTCAGGCTCGACTGATGACATCTAATAACTTTATTATGAAAATGATCTATCTGTTGCAACTGACCGTTGACGTCTGGGGTGTCGTATATTCACAGAAACGTAGATAAAGTGGGCTCAAACAGGTGTTTTCTGCTGTATTTTTCGTCATCAGTCATGGGAAGATATGTCTGGCAGCCCCACCCAGCAAAGAAAATATTTCACCGGCCCATTAGGACCTGTGGTCCAGTGGACTGAATTTAGTTGAGTTTAAATCAGATAACTTAGCTTTTTGTGCAAGTCATAACCAGAAAAGTTCCTGAAAGTTCTCAGCATCTCCTTCTCACACTCTACACACAGGAAAAGTTGTGGCTGTAAAGCTGGAAAAGGAATTAGCTAGCCACACTGGGCTTGTTTTGTACGGGGATGAGTTGGACTTGTCATCCACCGAGACACTGAAGCCAGATGCCAGACAGTAATGGGCTGTTGCTGTGTGAAAGGGAAACGCTACACAAAGACGTCCATTAATCTGTCATCATTTCTCAGCGTGTCCCTGCAGCGTTCTAATCTGTCTGCTCTAGCAAGAGTCCAGGGGAAATGATCACGACAATGTGGTGGTGTGACACTAATGCGCGCATCATCATTAGCAGGAAGCCAAAAGGAAGAGGTTCATTTTATCTGCAGCCAGATATGAGTTTTCCGTTTTTATCCGTTTGCTTTGGCCTGTAGTGTCAAAATATTCCAGTCAAATATAGTTACACACTTGGAGGAGTGAGATCGCATTCCTGTGTCCACAATTTCGAGTTTTTTTAACCATCATTTGTTCCATATTTACAAGCCTCAGCGCATGTTCTATGTCATTAAAAGACGCATTCATGACTCTTTCCAACAAATCACCATCAGAGACTGGAGTGGCTGAGAAAACCCTAAACACATGCATGCGCACTCACACTGTGGACATGCACACCTGCGTCTCCATCTGCCTCCTGCACTGAGTAAGATGTGACTCAGCCCCTTCTGGCTTTCTCCTCAATTGGGACACAAACACTGACACACCTGGAGAGTGAGAGCGATGTCAGCCGACTAACAGATGTCATGGAAGAGTGAGTTGGTGTATTGTAGCCATGAAGCCTGAAAGGCTTCGGGGGTTCAAACAGTGCTTAACTCAGCTTCTGAGATCACCTGACGTTGTTCATGCATTAGCTATGACTGTTTCTCAGAGGGATCCCTGTTAACATGCACCATCTTTGCGCAAGGGGGCAGATTGCGTGTGCAATTTTAGACAGGTGCTAGTTATTGGAGGCAAGTACAGGGAGAGCCGAACACATGAGGTCAACCTGAAAAAGCTGAAAGTTTTGTCTGTCGAGGCCATTTACAACGACACTTCCAGGTTTTTGCGACGCCTGGTCAGACAAAATTGGTGTGAGTCATTCACCCGTCCACATGTTTGGTTGCATTTGCCACTGTCGCTAATGTTATAGATGAAATTCAAGTGTTTGATTCCAACAGCGCTATTTGATCAAGAAACAATTTCTAAATGCGCATCAAAATGCAACGTTTCCTTCTCTCATACGGTGCAGCTCAAACACACTGTGCATCTGCAAAACTGATGAGCCAACAAAATGCAATTCTCTGTAGATAAATTGTTCTCAGGTTTGATTACTTTTTAATGAAATTTTTAAATTCCATCTCCATTGAGAGTGAAAGTGCCAGCTACATGTGTGTAGGCTCATACATGACCAGTGTCATTTTGTTTTGATAAACTACTTTGTACATTTTTAGCATGAGCCAGTATTATTAGATCCCATTTTAAAGATAATAAGATTCAACCTAACAAACGTGACTTCTCACGTGCAATACTTGTATATAGAAGTCGCCAGAATGCTTCATGCTTGGGGTCCAAAAATGTGAACTTCTAATGTTGTGTTGTTTACAGTCGCTTGCTCCGGATTTCTACACACTGTAATTTGGGTCTTTCAACTCTTCAAACCGCCCGTGTTTGTGCACTGACTGACGCGGTGCAACCCGGTGGGAGAAGCACAAAGGGATTTTCACAATGTGATTGAAATGCCCCGGTCTATCCACTGTAAACCGCTGTGAGGTTTTTGTTTGTTGTTGTGTTTGTTTGTTGAGGTGAACGTAGAGAAAGTAGGTCGTGAAAGGTGCGGGCAAAAAGGATGCTGTTATTACCCTGCTCTATTCAGAAAACTGAACATGGCTTTTGGAGAAGGCGAGCGGAAACAAAACGCACCCCTTGTCATTTATTCTCCTCCCAGAGCCTTCTTCATTTGTACTTTTCCCTCTTCTTCTTCATCCTCAAATCGAGCATGTGTATCTTCCTCTGCTATTTCATGTGTATATTTAGCCATACTTCCCACCTCAGCAGAGCCGGAGAAGACGAAGCAGGGAGGAAACATCGCATGAGGAGAGGAAGATAAACACGGCTAATTAGGAGTCTATTGTTAGGTGCAGGATGAAGCCACCCAAACACAAAATATTCAGCGATACAGACATCACTGCGGCAGATCGTCACGTACGCCAGGACCACAACACACACACAACAATTAGGTCATATGTAAATGTGTCTCGGAGGAGGGCAGGTTGAGATTCGGCAGTGAGAAATCGAGACATTTGCAATGAAAACACAGTGGTTTCCTTGGAGACGCCGGGCGGATGCAAACCTGGGACGCTGCTCCGACTTGAAGGGAGTTTTGAAGAGTGGCAGCGGTGATGTCAGGCACCCACTACACTGGAGATTGCTGCTAAATCTCTGGTGTTACATGTACTTTTGAGCGTGGGGATTTCTCCTGCATCTTTGAAGTCGTTTCACTCGCCTCGCCTGCTTTGCTTTCCAGTGCATTGTGACATGTGAGACAGCAGCAGTTGTCACAGATAATCGTCGGAGCTTGTCCTCAAGTCTAGAAGTACACACACACGGAACATCGCTAGTTTTCTGCCACCTCTGCACTCCATTTTATTTTGTCTGTTTTAGAGGTGACATCCTGACATAAACAATGCATGATTGTGTAGAAGTTAGACAAAGACATGGCGTCTACAAAATATAGGTGGAAGAAGATGCTGGAGTCATCCTCATCCTCAAATTGGTTCGGTTGATTTTATCTGCTTAGGTTGCACGACGTCATGAAATGATGTCATGAGAGGACTTTCCAGTCAGCTGTTCAACTTCATGTTGTGTCTTCTTCAAAGTAGTTTACTAATGTGGCTCCCAACTCTCAGTGTTGTTTGATAACACAAGTAACATAAACAGTCAAGAAAACAGATAAACAAAGGAGTTTGAGAGCAGAGTGAGTGAAAACCCCTGTGTTCCAGTATTTTGGATCAGACAGAGTCAGAGTCAGTCGACTGTTGTAACAGACAGAGAAGCGAGGAGGAGAATGCAGACAGGGTGGGGATGACGGAGGGGGTGATCTGTGACGGAAGAGTGGCAGCAAGAGGGAAAGGACAGCAGTGAGACCGGTCGTAATGTTGGTTCAGAGGCTGACACAAAGAGAAGAAGCAGAGTTTGAGGAGGCAGAGATGAAGATAGAGGATGTCATTTGGGCCTGACTAGAAAGGACAAGATTAGGATTGAGTGTATCTGAGGGACAGCTCATGCAGAGAAGGACCAGGAAAGGGACAAAAGCAAGACAGTCGAGAGGAGAGCAGAGATTACAGAAAACATAAGAAGGGTGTGACTATATCCTCGGCTTACGAGACATTGGGTTCAAGAGAACACAACGAGCATTTCAAATGTAAAAAGACGAGATTTTGGACTCCTTTATTTGAGACAATCCTGGAGTATGTTTAATGACTTCCATCCAGGTGCGACCTTCTCATTGTTTAACACTTTTTCACAAATTTACTTAAATATTTTTACCCTGATTTGCCTCCACTGAAATGATAGTAATACATTTAACAAAATCTAACAATTAATACTCAACAAATGCATAAACCTCAATGTTACTTGATGTTTTTTAGTGAATGCCTTGCTAGCTAAAGAGTTAATTAATGATGAACTGGCGCGTTGCATGAGATTTACACCCCTTAAATTTAGATGTGGTAGTAGTATGGTACTGCTAGTGAGTAGCTGACAGGGAACTGTGTGTGTTGTGCAATGCTATGTAGTGGAAGTGCCACTGGTATAAGAGTGAAGAGAGTCAAGATTAATATTTTTGGCCAATACCAATTTTTGTTTTTTCCTCAACTACACGAAAGTCACTTTTGTTACTGTGTTTTTTTTTTTGTTTTTTTTTTAGATTCATTACACAAACCTACTAAATTACAATATTACTGAACAACACAGTATATAAAACATTGCAACTTTTACTGCAAAAAAATAAATGTTAAAATCAGCTATTAGCTGCTGATAGTTGTGGTTAGCATTTGTTTGTTAGCCTCTTGGTAGCGCTTGAATTTGAGGCCAAGTGTCTTGTTTCAATGCTGCTTCTGAGTCCGTGGGTGCACAGGTTGCGATCTGCAATTCGGTTGTCATTTTTCTTGTTGTGTTGCCAAACTACCAGCATCGTGGCTGGCTGGCTGTAATGTCCCCTGCAGCAGGTCTACTCTGTAGGCGGCGCTGCACCTCCATAAACACTACTGTTATTTTCTGGAGAAATCGTGTATAAATAGAAGTAGCATCTTGTTAAAATGAACAAATAAATCAGAGAAAAAACAGCTTATGTTTGTCATGTGATCGGCCGATCATGAAGACATCGTATATTGGCCCATATTGGAGCCGATAAATCGGCCTGCCGATTGATCATTGCAGCCCTGATAATGCTGTTAAAATCTTACACAGTGTTGCTTTGGAAAGAACATATGTGTTATAAGACGTTTTCAGTCATAGTGAATCACTTTGTGAAGGTAGTGGTATATCATTAGAGGAAGAAGTCCTCTCAGTGGACGCTTGTCAAGCCACCAGGATAAATACAGGTTCATTCAATTGTGAGATGCTTTGTCTATGTGGAACACAAAGAAGCACGAGGGATCTGCGTGTATGGAGGTCAGTCCTGAGCTGACTTTAACATGATCACAGCAGGGACAGACATGGGGGAGGAGATGGGGCGGTGTGGGCCTGCCAATATAGATAAATATTTCATCCCACAACACACAGAGTCACTGAGACTGATGCCCAGGGGAGAGAGAGAGGGCAAAATGGCAGGAGGTCGTGCGAGAGAGGGAGAGCGGGGGGATTGCTGAGGCAAGCGCAGGAACTTTCATAGAGGGATGCCAAAGCAAGGCCTGGAAGGTAAAGGTGTCCTTAACTCCTCACAGCGTGATGGTAAGCAGAAGTGACATACACACATGGACGGAGTGCAACACACTCCTCACTGCTTCAGCCTGACTTGACACCTTGCTCGGTGAGAGGAAACCGAGGCTGGACCGGTGAAAGTGAGCAAAGAGCAAATAGAACTTGTGGAACCCTGCACTGATTCAGCCTTGACAGTCTGATAATCACATTTACAATCCGTATACTGTAGTGAACAGTACACACACACTCTCCACCGCTGCAGCATCACAGAATATGTGTGAACGTGTGTGAGTCAAGGGTGTATTTCCCTCTCTCTCTGAAACCAACATCATTAGTCTGGAACCACCCACAGTCCAAAGATCAAGCCACAGACAGGCTTCCTGAGGAGCGTGTGGACAGTATAAAGTCGAGATGTTCTTGTCCATCATCTCCCCTCCTCCGCCCATCATCTTCACCTCCTTTATTACCGTCCTCTTTTTTGTTGTTGTTGTTTTTTAGGACTGTGCGGAGACAGAAGTGGACAGGAACAAGTGCTGCACGCTGTGCAACATGTTCTTCACATCTGCCATTGTGGCCCAGTCTCACTACCAGGGGAAGACCCACGCCAAGAGAGTGCGACTGGTGCTGGGGGAACCTCCAAACCTGTCCACTGGACTCAACAGTCCCACCAACACAGGTATCAGATGCGATCATCGTGGTCACTCAAGGCGCTTGTTAGTGTGTTGCATTTGAGATCAGACAACACACTTTAAAGCCATGTGTGAAGGGAGCTCCAGTCTAAACCTCCAACATCAGTTAGCCATTGCTCACTCTGGCTGCTTAACCGTAGGAGACATTGAAAGTGTTTTAGTTCACGAGACTCCTCTGGACCTGATGTTTCGACTCTCAGTACAGAAGTTACATTAGTTACCTCGAGGTGCCTGGGTAGAATGATGCTGAGAATTTTGACATATTGATGGATTGCACAAAACCAGGACTGAAAGGCGGGAGGAGAAATGTGGGTGGTTTTTTTGCCTCAAAACTTTGAAGGGTAAAAAGTGTTTCAATTTGGAGACACCTTTTATTGAGGACAGGGAAGAGAATCCGTATTCAGTCGCAGATTTATGAAGTCATGGGATGCATTTCTCGCTGAGGTTGAGGAATATAACTCACACTAAAATCACTGGCTTCAGTTTTCAGAAGGTGTGATGACAGGACCTCTTTCAATTGCTCTGTTTTGTGAGCTAATTTGAATTTCTTAATGCATTATGGATGAAGCCAGTTTGTCCTTAAGTGCACTGTTGCATATGGTGGTGAAGTGACAGAACTGTGATGCGCTGGGGGAAACATTGGGATTGTTTTGACCTATTTTACTGCATTAAAATAAAGAGAGGAATCTCGAAGAAGAATGATTTTAAAGTCAGCATCACCACTGCTTTCATACCAGGAGCAGAGACAGGTACTCCAGTCTGTGACTTGGACTCGAGTCGCACCTACAATTCACCTATCATTGCCTTGAGACTTGACCAGGACTCAAGGGCTCAAAACGACACAGTTCCCCCGACGTAATTCGTAGCACATGAATGCCCAGCTCGTGGTCAGCGGCCGGCCACCCGACAATAACCAACAGAGGCTGTGCTCCCGGCTGCTGAAGTGCCCTTCGCTTGGTGACGGCAACTATAGAGGCAAATAACAGAGTGGCCAATGGCAATGTCAGCGAGAGTAGCATCGACCGCGTCAAGTTTATCAGACATCCAAGATCCAAGCTAGTCACCAAACAGAGTGCAGCTTTAGCACCAGCCAACTTGGTATCGGAATCCGGTGTCGGTACCAAATCTGTCCGCTTATTGAATCTGTCCTACCTGCCGCCACGTCACGTTCGCCACATATGATATTTGTTTTGTTTTTTTTTTTCGAATATTTGAATGAGTCAGAGAAAATTGAAATGAAGGATTTCATGGTACTTGGTACCACATGCGTGATATTTATATCCACCTTCTAAGATATTTTTATTCATTTGCCATTTGGGTTTTGCCCTCTACCGAGTCAGTTCTGCCACTTCCGGGTTTGATGTACCGCACGTCGTGATTGGTTGACATGTACGGGGTATTGTTTTCCCTGGTAAATGAATAAAAATATTTTCTGTGTGCCACGATTTTCTGCAAATGACAGCAGTGAACAATACGTAACAGCCAATCACGACGCTTTGTTCCTCAGACCAAGGAGAAGAACGGACAAATACCTCGCAAACAACCCGATGAAAAACATCATGGATCTAAATGTTACGCATGTGGTAGAAAGTGCCATCAAATCCTTTTGTTTCAGTTTTCTTTGGCTCATTAAAACATCTAAAAAAAATAAAATCTGCCTATCATGATGCTACTGTCTTGTCTCTCTCCCAGAGAGTTGTCACATCACAGCAATAACGTCAGACTCCAGAACATTCACCTCATTCAGCGACAGCTGTGCCACTTACTGTAAATATTAGCACAAAATATTCAGCAACATTTTCACTATTATGATAAAAACAAGCAGGAAATGATCGTTGCAACATCCATGCATTTCATGCGAAACATGACGTCTGTTAAAAGGTTGACTTGACTTGGACTTTCAAAAAATGAGTCATCCTTAAACTGCTTTATTGCTTTTTCATCGCTACATTTGTCACTCACAGTAAAGGAGGTTAATATCTGACTTTACTGGCCTAAAGCACCAGTTCAAGTCATCCTCTGTGACAATAAGAACCAGCGAGCTTGAAATTAAAATAAAGGTTTGTGAATATTTGAAGCTTGAGAAACGTGAAGAAAGAAGATTGTATTGAAGCAGAAAGATGCCTTTTCCCTCCGCCTCATGACTATTCAGCGTGCGTGTCCTACTGATCCAATCGGGTTAAAAATTGAAAACTCCAAAAGCTTTAAACATTTCTAAAATGCTATAATCATGCCCTCGAGTGGCTCGTTTAAACTTTGCCCCACTTTGAAGAAATGTCACTTCTGCGCTGCGGAGGACTTCTCAACAGTTTGGTGACAGTGGGACCTGGAGGAAGAGAAGCAAGTGAGCGAAGAGGAGATGTGGCGAGTGACCTGGGAGAGAAAGAGAAGAAAAAGAGGATTTCAGGAGAGATTAAAATCAAAAGTAGCCTTCACCATCGCTGTGAGATGAGCGCTCCAACATAGACGCACAGCCGAGCTGACAGGCTATATGCACACTTGGGTGGCACGGAGACACACGGACGCACACACACTGTCTTTGAGAGCACCCCATGGCGTGCACAGCCGCTAACCCGTGCGCAGGGGACTCAAGTGGCACACGCTGTGACCACGGTGAACTGACACGGCGCGAGTCCCTGTGTGGTTGAGACTGTACCTGTGTATATTTCAACTTCGCACGTCACATCAGGCATCACATCCCCCACCTTCCCACACGCTCTCACATATCCTCACGCTGTGAAAAATCACTTACTTCTGCTCGAGTGTGCAGAGATCAGAGTCAGGAGGAAGAAAACAAGAGGACGGATCAAAAAAATATTCATCTTTGTGGCTTCTATTTGGGATTAACGGCAGGAAAGTGAGGTTTGCCAACAAGCCAGTGATCTCACCCAGGTGTGGGGAAGTATCATCTTTAGTCAAGCCACACACAAAGTCACACTCACAGAGGGGTGACTTTTTGCTTTTGTCATCCAGAATTTGGGAATTTAATAGATTCACTTTATTCATTAAAATAAACATATATCAAAAAAGCATGTATGGAATTTGTTGCACAGTTTCAAAGCACACTGTTAAATGATTTCTTCTTCTGCATCCCTTGTTATCGTTCCATCGGCACATTTGGACACGCCATCTGGCATCAAACAGGCTCTAGTGCACTCGGTGCCACCGTCCCAACACCTCCGCTCAGCGTTCACATAAAACAGTCATGATGTCTTTGGCACATTGCTGTACCTTACACATACGCACACTCACAATCTGCCGCTGAAAGAGCCACCTAGATACACAGACTGGCCATATGCATCCTCACAGTCCTCGCTGCTGCGTGAGCTGCATCCTGTGGACATGTCGGTGCCGGTTGGCTATTTACGGTCGCCATGGTAACCAGTGCCATGTCACAAGTATCAGGTCAACTGGATGTCTGCCATTTTCTATTATCCCTCTCATTTCTTTGGCCAAGATAGAAGATGAGCAGACAGAGGGAAGGAAGCGTGAGATGAGGCAGGGAGGTTCGGTTTTGAGCTGGAGAATGGTCTCTGAAGGCTGTCCCCAATCTGTGTTCTGAAGAAGAGGTCACACGATTGCTCTTTTAAGTTTGGAAGCGCAGAGATCTGGACTGTGTGGATCAGCGCTCTTCACTTCACTCCTGCGCCACATCTTGTGAAACGCTTCTTATTCACTGTCGTTTTTCACTGTTCTTCCTTCTTTTGGCAATATGAATTAAGGTAAATGCACCTGCTGTGCACCACAAGACTCATTATTTTCCATCCACATAATTCAAGTCCGACAATATGGAGGACATTCACGAGTCACGACAACGGCTGCATTCACTTTTAATAAGCCAGTTCCAAGAAATGGAGTCTTAATGCCTGACTGTATGGTGACTATCGTTCATCTGCAGCAAATCCCCCTGCGATTTTAATGTGAATATCAATCATGTTTCATTTATTGATCTTATATTCTGCTTTATCTCCCCCCTTCAGATTCCTCCCCCCCTACTCTGGTCCTCTCAGATCCCACAGCGTGCCCCCCTACACCCCCGGCATTGCCCTGGCCAGCAGCTGTGGTGAGTGGAAACGGAGGGAAAGAAGCTGGGAAATACTGCTGCCTGTGTGGAGCCTGGTTCAATAATCCGCTGATGGCACAGCAGCACTACGAGGGGAAGAAACACCGCAGGAACGCAGCCAGAGCACGACTGGTGGAGCAGCTCGCGGGCAGTCTAGATGCCACAGAGAGCACAGGTCAGTTTCTTGGCACCTTGAACAGCGAGTGAATGGACACACTGACGCTCAGGGACACGCTTTAAGCAAGGAAAAGTTTGTTACATCAGGAGTGCCAGCACATATTTTAGGTCATTTTTCGCTGTGGACCATGACCTATTCAGTTTCATTTGTCTCCATTGCCATTTACTATTCTCACACCATATTTCAGTGTCGGGAACACCAACGTAATGGAAATGTATTGAGGAGCGAATTTATCAGGCAAGCATGTGAACTGGGGCTGAAAGTTCACAGATTGTCCATCAGAGTCGGACTGTTCCTGCAGCAACAGAATACATAACATGATCGATAACAGTAATTTTAATATAATTTAAGACCACTATCATTCCAAAATATATATGACTGGGCAATCGTCACTTCATCCCACTGACAGTGGAAGCTCAGGCAACATTGTATTTTTTTTCTAGAATTATTCTTCAAAAGTGTCTCTCGGTTTTCAAAATATTGGAGACGCGCTACCGCTTAAAGGTTAAACATCCCCAACTCAAATTTACTGTTTGAATGCCACGGTTTGAATGCCAGTTCCTGGAACGGTTGGGCTGTAATGGTCCCAGAAATCTGACAGCACGAGTTGAGATCATGGCCACAAGGTGCTATATATACCAAGTGACATGCAAGAGTACCTAAGAGAGACCTTAAGGACAGTCAAGTGCGACGGTGCTAATGTATCTCCATGTAATGTGGACAGTGTTGTCGGTATTAGTGGTGCTATATATATATATATATATATATATATATATATATATATATACTACATACATATGAATTGAATTTCCCCCAAGTCCCTCCAGCTGGTGTAGAGTCAGAATAATATCTGCTGCTGCTGCTCTTTTAAAACTTCTCTGGGGAAAAGGTAGCTTTTTCTGTCTCAGTTAATAAGGTGTAATTTGGCTCATCCATCATAAGGAGCAAGCATGTGTTTCTGTGTAATTGACTTGGTTACCCGGTCGTGGTGAGTGTTCATCATCCGCCTGCTAACCTTTCCAGGTCACTTTGTCTGGAGACGTGTGCGACCAGCCCGTGTTGTTTGTGCACATTGACATGTTTAGAAATGTCACTGGATGTCTGTGGGCGTCTTGTGTGTAATCAGAGGTCTGTATATAGTTCACTTAAGGAGAGTGACACACAAATAGCAGTACAAAGCGATAGCTCCTGAAAGCTTCACTCAAAGTAACTGTGATATTAGCGCAGGTGAAATCACAGTTTCTGATGAAAGGCAGTTTGACGCACACTTCAGATGGCCGCGCACACATTCATGCCGCGTTGTTCAGTGCGTGCTCCAGGTGCCACGACACCAACAATCGTCTCAATGATCATATTAAAAGCATCCGTCAAGTGGCCGCCTCCACTGCCTTCCAGGCGTGAAGTGGTGTCATCTCCCGCATCCACACCTTGTCCACGGCCATGGCTGATGTTTTAGGAGATATTTAGGTCCAAATCTGTTTGTGGAGCAAGTGAGCTCCCGTGGCTTTGGCCACTCTGTCCGTCAGAGCTGAGCGTCTCTGGTAACCAGCCCAGATTCTCTCCAGGGACACATTCCTCGCTGCAGGGATTCTCACCTCTGATTGGGTTTCTTCACGACTTCAGGTGTGAAGTCTCATGTGCTCTGGTTGTAATCTCAGAAGAGGATTTGAACTTGAGGTGACAGCTGAACCACGACAGAGAGTGGAGAGTCTGAGCCAAGATTTATCTCGGTGCTAGACATCGAGTCCAGTACCCACAAACAGACTCCCCGCATGTTACAGGCTGGTGTATGAATATGATATGGTATATGCATCCAGTTTAATTCCACTTATCCGAGGTCAAGTTGCGTGGGCAGTAGTTGAAGCATAGAGGTCTGGAGGGCTTTCTGAAAGCTTCTGAGGGGAATCCTGCGGTGCACCCGGGTCAACTGAGGGAAAGTCTCGCTCCTGAAGGGCGTCCTCCCAGTGGGACACGACGGCCCCAAATTCAAAGGGGTAAAGTCTGTGTCACCCGTTGTTATGCCACTTCACACGGCTGCCTCCCATTTTTTACCCACTCTGTCCAGCTGGGGGCAGTATGAGTGGGGGAACGTCTTTTTTTTTTTCCTTTTCAAGTAGTGATTAGACAACTTTATAGAGACAACACATATTGTTTCTTCTGTTTGCATTGTGTGCTGTTGTCTGTTCCAAGTTCTTTTCTTAGTCCAACATCAATGAATATAAGTGATGTCATCATTGGAGGACCAATGGAAACAGGCCTTGGCCCTGCATCCAACTGCAGTATAAATTGGATTTGGGTTATTAGAGTTAAGACTGGAGGGCCGTGTGATCACTATTAAATATATAATATATTAGATATGATTGTATTCTACAAGTTTTGTCTAGTCAAGTTCACCACCAAACATTTTACCAAAGAATCTTGGCCCAACAGAAGATAGGTGATAGGTCTTCGGGTGACTCAAGTTACTTGGCCAGAGCCTGGTCCTTTGGGTTCACATCTCACATCTTGAGCAAAATGGTGGTCTCTACAAAAGAAGAAGGCCTCTGACTCTGTTTAAAGGGGACACTGAGGATGCATCACCCAAATCTCTCAGTCACTTCCCTAAAGCTTCTGGGCAGATGTGAAGTTTTGATGGTAGCTCCTCAGCTCCTTCTTCACCGTGAGATACAGCGCCCTCATTACTCACTACTGCTACTTAGATATGTCTCCAGCAGGCAGCACGATATTTCACACCCTATTGCGACTCTGAACTTGGAGTCGCTGATCCACGATCCAGACTATTTGTTCCCTCCACGTGAGATTTCAACCGGATCTGCTCGTAGTTTATTTGTTTGTGGTCAGAGAATTGTAGCTCATTAGTGCAGCGTGTCTTCTGACTGGGAGCATGTGATCATGTGCGCTTTAGTTGGGGCAGGAACCGAGGAGAACGTCTTCATTTCATGTGCATATCAAAGAATTTTCCTCTGTTTGTGTTTGCTGCCTTGTCTGTGTAAATATTTTCTCCAAGATTCCCTCAGCCTCATTCATCAACCTCATTAGTTTCCCACAGGTGGAGTGCGTGCACACGTACTTTTCCCCAGACAAATGATTGTGACAGAACACAAGTCTCCTATTGATGGTACTGACCTTTACTACACATTAGCATATGAAGCAACATCCACACTCCCGTGATCAAACTATCATTTCAGAACTAAGTGACGCTTTTATTGATGCCCGGGATAATGTCATTATTCCCGCTCTGAGGTGCCAGACACAGATTACGGAGGTGGAAGTGGGAGTCGGCGTCTGCCTGGGGACGCGACCAAGCTGACTCAGTTGCGCCGCTACATAAATCAGAACCGGGGCAGAAACCCCTCTAGACAGAGCCGGCACATTGTCTGCTCTCTCAGGAGGGACGTTGGAGACTGTGGAACAGTGAAATAAGCGTCTGGAACTGGGGTGTGTGAGGGAGGGGGCACCCGGGAGAGTGTGAGGAACCCGAGCGGAGAAAACGGTGTGTAATTGATGATTGTTCTGGCGTCGAGAGACACCACTGACCTGCTACCCCAGGAGACGGGATTTTGGGGCAGACCGCGACCAGCAGGTTTATATTTAGGTCTGGATAGATATGCCTGTGTCTGTGGACGGTTTTGCTCACTTGGATGGGAGAGAGGCTGGAACATGTGAGCAACACAGAAGGTTACAAACGTAAATAAGATATTGTGTCTGTTTCTCTGTTGCCCAGAGAAGTCAAGGTTTGGTTTTCCAGATTTAGTGCATCAATGAGGATTTAATTCAACTCTCTTCGGTCCTTCCGGTTCAACTGTCAATCGAGTCAGAACACGGAGCTGACATGTAGCGAGGAGACGTCTCAGACTGGACTCCGTAGACGGCTATCTCACTGACTGATCAACCAGTTTAACCAAGGAGGTCCAGAATCAGCGCACCCGAGCAATGGGTCAACTGCATCACCGTCATCATACTATAGTCAAGACAGCGGAGGAGCGCTACCTTCCACTGGTTTCAACGGATTTTCCAGGTTGTGTTGTTGGACTAGTCAGCTTACATGTATTTCAAAAGTCAGATCACTGCCTGTCTTTGTTAATTTGTTTTTTGGGCCATCATTTAGCCGTGGTGCAGCAGCCTCACAAACGCATAATGTAAATCGAACATTCACATCTCAAACAAACATGAAGGAGTTCTCTGTCAGTAGTTGCAGAAAATGATTATTTTGGTACTTGAATGAGTCATCTAGTCAACATACAACATTGACAGTTGTAGTGTTGCAAATACGGAATATAGATAAATACAAATGAAAAAAAAATGTTTGTAAAATGTTGTTAAGACTTGTGTAGTGTCAAACACTGTTTTGACACTTTACATTTCAATTTGAATTTCTCAAAATGTGGTGTGAAAGCTCTTTGATGTGTCCTTTGTAGAATGGTCCCATACCTTCAACGTTTTGGATCAGACATTCTCCACCTGTTCCACCTTGCCAGCACTCTCTTCTGCACCTCCCTTGATCCTGGTCTACGATCCTTGAGATTATATAACATTACATGACATGACACCTTGGACTGTTGAGTTCAGCCAAGCTCATTTGAAAAATATGACTACAATTTCTGATATCAAGGTTTTGTAGTCCAGATGAAAATAAACAAGGCAGTATGTTTTCAGTCCACCTGTACCTAGTAAAAGCTGCACAGTTTGCTTGTATCAGTGATGGAAAAGACAATTACAAAGAAGTAGTTCATACAGCAATATGAGCGCGAAGCATCCATCAACATATTTGTAACACAGTTTCAAGGGAAAAGGAAAACCAGTAAGTTAAAAATGAAGGTCCACCTCGCCTGGAATGTCACTGTCACTCCTGGGAGATATTTTTTTTTAAACCTGCTTAAAAAATGTAGGGCAAAAAAAGTCTTCTGAGAAAGTCAGAGGAATGGTATTCGAGGGATTTAAAGGTGAAAGCAGGACAGTGTCTTCAGTCCAGACATCTAACTAGATCATTAAATTAGTCTTAGCGCTGGTGCTTCTACAAACATTAAATATTTGATTCAGGATTCTGCGGAGAAGATCGCAGGGAGCTCTCTTGTAGTTCTTCAACATGAACAGTATGAGATGAATAAATAAACGCTCATTAAGATGCCAGTTTGAGGAGACTTTTAAGAAACCAGCAGTAGTTTTTGGGGTTTTTTTCTCCACGGCCACAATGCTGAAGGAGCACAGTCCTGGGTGCAGTTGCTATAGCACCCTGCCTGACATCGGAATGAAATGAAGGATTGAGTCTTTTCTGCTTCCACAAAGTGGACAGAAAAATCAATGAGGCATCTCCTATTTATAAAACTGACTTTAGTCATTCTCCCAGAACTAATGAGTGACACAGTCAAAAAAAAACATTTCGGACATTTGATTAAAAAAATCCAATTAAAAGATGTTTGGTTGGGTTTCCTTTTTTTTGAGTCAAAACAGATGGTCCCTCCAATTTGCATTGGGTTTGCTGAAAACTAATTAGTCTGTCTATAATTCTTTCAAAGCTTATTTCTTGGTTAAATTCCACTTGGATGCAGTCCCACCCTCGCCCGGGGCTTTGCCTCTCTCCGCTGTGTTCTACGCATTCCTTTGAGACAAACTGTCAAGAAATGCAAGCAAACTTGAGATCTGATTGGATCTCAGTGGGCTTCGGTTTGGATCATCTGCCTTTTAATCATGCAGTTCGCCAGCGCTCGTTCAGAACCAAGTCTCTGGAGGAGATGGAACTGCAGGAACTGTTATCTTGTCACTGTACTGAAGGAAAAAAATAGGTGAATCCTTTTTTATTAAGTGCAACACAAAGAAAAAGAACAATTCTTTCTCTAAAATCATGTATTATTGACTTTTGAATGTAATGTTACAGACTGATTCTTGTCGAGCCCTCTGTGTTGCTGTGTAGGGAGGCACTGTTGACAATATATCATGTGAGTATTCTAAGTAACACTTCCAGAGGATTTGCTTTAACTAAGCAGGAATTCTAGTTCAGTGACTGTGGAGTTATCTAAAAAATCTTGGCTGACACCAGGGGCCACAACACAGCCCTTCATCATTCGGCCCTCAGGATGTCACAATGTTTCAAAGTTGTGTTAGCGACCCTGTGGTCAAAGATTTACTTTGGTGACACGCGAGAGGTTTTTTGATGATTTATTTGAGGGACAAACCAACCAACCAACTGAACCAACAATGGGTGGTTCTCCCAGCTCATGGACTTCACGGCTTAAGTGAGAGTCTTCAGAAAAATGGTTGCTTTTTTAAGATAAAATCTCAAGTGATCAAATGTATTGAAATGCAAACTACCGTAATTTCCGCACCGGAATATTAGCAGCACCCACTAATTTTAAGAAGGAAAATGGATCTTGTTCATACATAAGCCGCACTGGTCTATAAGCCGCGGGTGTAGTGGTGCTGTCTGTACCATAGAAAGGTCTGTGGTGTACATGGGTTAAAGATGCTTTTCAAAACTTGTCTTGAAAATCGGCTCCGGCATCGCGACTGATTCCTGAAACTAACTGGGCAATGTTCTGAACTTGAACCATGAACTCACTCACACCTTTTAGTTCTGTCACCACAGCCGGTCTCAGCAGCTACTTCTCGATTCCAGACCTCCAGTAGATCGGCTCTGTTCCTGGAGCTGCGGACACACAGGCGAAACCAACGCATTTTGAGCACTTTCAGGGTCAATAAAAAGCCTCTGATTTTATCGTTTTCATCACCTCCAATTTCATATGATTTCAGCCTGTAAAAGCCCATGTATTAGGCGCACCATTGTATAAGCCGCAGGGTTCAGACCGCGAGAAAAAAGTAGCGGCTTATACTTCAGATATTATGGTAATAACACATCTCTGAAGTGCACATGATGATGGTGGTTTTAGGCATGTTTCAATGGAAAAATCCAAAACAAAACCTGATCATGACTGAAGTCCACTCAAGTCGCGAGTTCCACTCGGACATATGAAGAGATGGACCGCTGCAGATTGGTGACAGATTGACCTCTCATGATTAAGAACTAGCGTTTTATTGCCAGCAAATTCAGTACAAGTCAAAACTTTTGCATCTGCTTCGTTCTTTGACTATTGCTTTTTGGTGGGCTGCATTCCATTCTGTGTTTCCGTGATATGGTTGGAATCGGTGGAAACACATTGTTGTGCCAGAGTCCTTTTTTACCCACTCTTTCTTTCTTTCTCCCTTTTCTCTCGAATGACGTCCTTGGTAACATTGATAGAGACTTTTCTTATCTGGCCAGTCGATGCCATCGGTTTCCTTTTCAGTACCGTGAAACAGTTATCTGTGATCCCCAGACTATACATTGACATCCTCAGTCTTCCTCCTCCTCTGGTGTTTTAATCAAGCGCACAACCGCTGACAACATACATCATTCTGGCTGAGGGAGACAAGACCTCCAAATTGGCCATCATAGTTGCCTTAATCGCTGCTAAGTTACAAAGCCTCACACGCTGAAACTGTCTTCTAACAAGGCTTTGAATGAACCCAATTTTCTCCCAATTCTCTGCTCATTACTTTGTGTGACACGTTGCGCAGCCTCCACAGAAGCGATGCCAAATGGCTCTTCGTATGAATCAACAGCCACAAACACGTTCACGCCGCTCACCCCACCTCCCTCACCACCTCCCCCACCCCCCACGCTGGCAGATCATCCTTATGTAATTAGCAAGGATTTTTTTTTTAAAACACCCTCACAAATACAAGTCATGTTCCCAAAAAACCCACATTCACGATCCCGTCCTGCAAGCTGTCACTTACATCGCACACACACACTCTCTCTTCCTGCATTTAATTAACATAGATTAGGGCGCAGCAGGGTCTTATGCCAGGATGGCTTTACTAGCTGAAGCGAGGAAAGGGATGGTGCATGGATGTGGGTGTGCAAAATGGCTGTAAGTGTGCAAAATGTGTACATGAGTACGAGCCAAAAATCTCTATATCATGGCTGAGTGGCTTTTACATGACAAAAACCTAAATATAGGGCTTCGTAGGCTCATGAAAATGAAGGCTGTTTCCCACTTTTACGAAGCAAAGCCCACGTGACCAAACGCAAAGGTTGATATATTGTGTTTCAAACCATACGGTGCTTTCAAAGGCAGCTCTGTCGGTCTACTAATAGCAAACCCTTGAACCCACCTGAAGGGATGCTGCTCGTCATTCCAGGTGTGTGCAACTCCTCCAGTGAAGAAAAGAGATTATGCAATGCCAAAATAAAAATAAAAAATAAAAAAAAAACTTCAATCTTGTGAACATACTTTGATTCTCATTTAGGGACCTCAACTGCAGGCTGTTGTGCATTGTAGAGTCTCTGGATTCAAACTTATATTGTGACTGACATTAAGAGCCAGGGACCCAAAATAGGTGGCGAGCTACTGTCACATTACTATGCAACGTGCCGAATTAAAACTCAGGCTTGGGGCCAAATCCGGCCTTTTTGTGTGTCCCTCACAAGCTTTAAATATGCCATGTTTGGCCCCGTGCCTCATTGTGTTTGGCACCTGTGCCTCAGTGATGCCTGGGTTGTTTTGGAATGTAGTCATTAGCACCTTCATTCGCTTCTTACTAGAGTTGCTTCTTGACCTTGACCTTGTTTCCCACTTCAAAGTCTTGGGGGAACCTTGGTGAAATGCCACTCCTGGTTACATTTCTTACCACTGACTGGCCACAGCCACTTATCGAAACAAAAGCGTGTTTGACGCTCTTTGTGGTTTCACTTCTCCCCTGTCAGCATTGTTGCCTCGATTTGACAAAGAACTAGTTGACAAGCAGTCACTATTTTGTCTTCTTTTTCTTCATCTGTGGTTTTAAATGCAGGAATTGAAGAATTTTGCATTATTTTTTAGACCCCTTGGTGAGCGACTGGATATGGACTCTGTCATGTCTGTAACTTGCTACAAATCTCTAACTAGCCTGCTACATTCTTCTGACCTCCTTGACTTCCTTTCCTTTGCTCTTTGACAACTGAGGAACTATTCCATTGAAAACCATGTAAAAACATGTGTCACTCCATTGGTGTGTTTTTGAGGAACTTTAAATCCAGATGAAATATCCAAAGCAATGAGCGCTCTTGGACAGCAGAGGGCAGAAATACTATGGAACTTGCTCGCACAACATACTCATGAAGAGAGAAGGGCTGCTGCGGTTCACCACCAGAGAGCGTGATGCAATGACAGGTTTGAGTAGCCACATTGTAATTCAGAACACCACCAAAACTGGATCATCTCCTCCTAGTCCCATTATCATTTCCCTGAACATTTCATTCAAATCTGTACATCCATATATCGACTTAAAAATGGCACAATTCAAATGACTCCAGGTATAAAAATGGAGAACAGCAAGTGAGGTAGCAACATCTTCACAAACCAAACACCTTATTCAATGCGTTCCAGACGGCCATTCGAGAAGCGATTCGTTCGAAATCTGAATCGATTTTTCCCATTACAATGAATAGAAAAAGAAATAATGCGTTCCACGCCTTAAAATAGTCTTTTGTAGGAGTGAATGTAGAGTGTCTGCTGCAGGTGCGCTGTTCCTCTATGTGTGTGGCCGCTGCATGTGGGAGGGGTTGCTGAGTGAGTGACGTCTCTCCAGAAGTGAAGAGGTGCCCGGTGCGTGTCCAGCTCTGAATGTGCGCTTCTGTGCAGTTTGGCTGTGACAAAGTCATAAACCAAGTCACGCTCTGTCCCAGACTCGCCTCATCCCTGTCCCAGCTCCAGCCCACAACAGGACCTCCCCTGTGACACTCTACCACGGTCCAGTGCGGAGACAGGAAAGGTTTTACACCTCAATATGAAGAAAAAACAATCAGTAAATGTAGCTAACGGGACACGTCTGCATACAGAGGCTGCGTTATACACAATAACAAAGAGTGGGGGAGTTCGACTTCTGGATTTTCGTTCGAAATCCAACACAAAAAAATCTTGAAATTTTTGTTCGAACTCCGAGGTACCACTGTGTATATATATATATATATATATATATATATATATATATATATATATATATATATATAGCCTTATGTCTGTTGGCTATAGTCTGAGAATTTTTCCTGACTGGCACTGAAGCCTCTGAAATTCATACACAAGTACCACAGACGCTGAAAAGGATGTCAGTTCATCCTGGCTATTATACATTTATGTACATAAATTGACTTCAAATGAAGACATTGAAGTGAAGGATATTCGTTTTTTGGAACATAAAGTCGATGAATTAATTGAATTCACCGCCGTCCTTTTGGAATCAAGGAGCTCATGCGACTCTGCCAGAGCAGTTCTGAGTGAATATAAAGCATTATGCAGCTGAGGTCCGGTATAAATGACCCTGCCACCAGTCCCAACTGTATTACAACTTCATCTCCGGGCATACTTCAGCAATTACCTCCACAGAAGGTCAAAAGGTGATGGAATTCATATACAACTCATAAATCTCGAGGACAATAATGACAGAGAAAAGGGCAAGCCACGGCACATATGAGGAAATTCTGCGACAGCGGCGACACAGAATTGAGGATTCCATGTCAGAAATAAACAAGTGTGTATGAGGCGGAGGACAGGCAGGCGGAAGAGACAATTAATTTTTGACTGTTTTTCATCCAGCCCTGAAGTGTCAAAGCAGTTCATCTGCAGTCTGAGGGAAATGACGGAACTGCGCAGGATACAAAAACATAAAACGTGTCTGCAATCTGTGACAGATTCAGCAGATAATTTATTAATGCGATAATTTCCCAGCAAATCAAAGCAGTCGTGCTGCAGCATGTGCAACTGCCTGTTTCAAAAGCAGTGACTACACCTGTCATGTTTTGTACGTGATATTCAACAGCAGCATGCATTAAACATCACCCTTTTTTTTTTAGATTTTTGCAGATACGTTTGTTCTCTCCACCCATCCTCCATCTCCGCGTCTCCATCCTCAGCGGTCTTTTATTGGGAGGCTCATCTCGACCACCTGCAAACACTCTGATGAGTTCACATCTGGGTCTGAGCGCCTCTTCAAGCTCACATTCACCAGGGGAAGAAGACGGCCCGCGTGTGCGCGCCCAAACCCCCCACTCTGCTTTTATCCTCCTGTCCTATATTCTCTCAAGCCTCCTCTCACACACACACACAAGGAAATGGTATAAATAGCTGGGATTGGCTCGCGATCAGACTAATTAAATCCCTTTCCAGATTCAGTCCCATTAGTTAAATTATTCTTTATTGTTGAGGAAAAATGGAGGTTATTTGGTTTCAGCTCTGTTTTTTTTGTTGTCAATAGGGTCTGGCTGGTTTTATTAGTGATGCTGATGATGAAAGAAATTTTTGTAGACTTAAGACACCTGTGTGGTTTGAGACGTTTTGGTTTTTTTTCTACTGAAAAAATATTCTTCTGGGGCCACAGACTCTCTACAAAGAGGCTTCCTTCTCCCTCTCGTGAGAAGCCTGGTGGGACGTACTCTCAACACCTCACCAAGGATTCAACCAGATGGGTGAAGAGTGGCCCGCTAACCTGGCAATGCAGAGGTTCTGTCCAATGGCCATCTTGGGTTTTTTTTTTCTGTCTCCACCCGAAGCCATATGTTAACTCAAGAGCTTTGCCTTTTAGCTCAGCTCTTTCCTTAACAGACTGAAGCGGAGTTCTTATGACCCTACATCCATCCAGTCCTTGCAATATGGGCTGATTTATTTGTCAAGAAAACTTATACTCTGATTTCAGCCAATTGCGTTTTCATTTTTCAACTTTTTTAACATCACATTGATCTCAAATAATAAAGCTAATAAAAAAATCAGTGTCTCATTGCACCGTATATTGCCTTCTAAAGTAAATAAATAAATAAAATAATAACCATTGTCATCATCATCATCATAATGATTTTATGCTTTAGATGGAATCTTCTCTTTGGTTCCAGGCTTAGATAGTCAATCGTGAAATCAAACTCACCATTGACCTCTTTCTTGCTCGTAAAATGAAAGTCATATCTAGAAGGATCATGAATGACTGACCACAACGGAGGAACACCACAGGTAAAGAGGAGTCAATTGAGGCATTGTGAGCTGCGTCCACCTTGAATCCAACCTCAGGTCAGACCCTGGTAGAGTTTTAGAAATCCGGCTTAGCAAATGGAACAAATGATATTGGACCCAAGTATCTCAGATTACACTGTGTTTTTGGCACAGAAACTTCCGACCCAAATCCAACCTAGACCTCTTTGGTATGTTCCTGATACCAGCTATTTTTGGGTGCCTATACAGACGTGTTCCCTGATCTCCAAACACTAAGACAAACATATAGGCGCACTCAACTCCAGACGACTTGTGCCTCCCTAGCAAACACACAGCCTGACAACATATAAACAACACCAAGCTGAACACAAGAGGGCGGACTGGTCGATTGTCTGTTGTCTCAACCTGAATGTAAATAATATTATTCACTCCTCAACTCCACTGAAGTCATGCTTCATTACATCTCTCCCAAAGACAGAAAAGCACCTCCTATTCCATGGTTAGAAATCGTTCCCAAGCATTGTACAGCTGGGACCAGTTCCAGTCAAGTTCCAATCTCTGTGTGTTTGTCCGCAGGTCTGCGCAGTAGTTACTCCTGCAGCGTCTGCAGTGTGGTCCTCAACTCCATTGAGCAGTACCACGCACATCTCCAGGGCTCCAAACACCAGAACAAGTGAGTACTCTCCTACAGAGCAACGTCTCATAGACGATTAAAGATTCAGCGAGCTTCACAGTGAAGTCAAGCGGATCGCTGCCGTGGACATGCATGTAGCGTGACAGTCTGTGTACTATTGTGTCTCTTTTCCAAATACTCGACTGTGCATCTGAAAGTACACTTCACCCACACAAGTGTCAGTCACGTTACATGCTTATTTATAACTGAGATTCGAAGGGCCTGCGGGTGTTGAATTATTTATCCCATAAACAGCAATAGGAACTTCATTATTATTTCGGCAACAGCAAAAGAGCTTATCACAGAACACAGATCAGAGAACCCGCCTTGTGTAAGTAAACAACTTTTGCATTTAACAGTTGGATGCACGAACACTGGACTAGAAAAAAAGTGAGTAAACAACTACTTGGCGGTTTGGAGCTGGAGGGAGGCCAAAACAAAATTAGCTGCAAACTCTCAAACAAAAAAAAAAGATTTTAAATAAAGTTAAAGTTGAATAGGGCTGGTGAAGCCACGACTTGTCTCAGTGAATTAGGTAGGGATTGTTTTTGACTCAAGATAGTGTGCATAATGTGCGTGTTCTTTTGTTGGTCGAAGTAGCAAGGTCGCCTTGAGTTTGACTCACCCTCGAGTGAAAACACTTTTCTTGACTGCCAACTCCAAAGTTCTGCATCAAATTACACAGGTCTGAAGGAAGAGGGGAAAAAAAACAATGAACGTTACAATCAGGCTCGTGCGCATTTTAGGGGGCAGGTGCTCAAAGCCAAAATACATTCGTCTTTTTTGTTAATTTGTTTTTGTTGCCACAGCTGCTCCAAGGTTTTCCTCATTCATTTCTATTACCTCCGGTCACATGACTGGCTGCGGCATAATGAAAATTGACCAATATCGATTTACTAAATGTTAACTTTCTGCTTCATTTTTAATGACTGTATAAGTTAAACAATATCTTAAGAAAACTTATCAGAACTCTGGTTGTTGGAGAACATGTACACCTTGTTTCAGAAGAAGCCCTTGTCTGACACTGCTAGAATACAAGTGGGAGGATGAGGATTGATTGACACAAAAAAACTAAAACAGTCCTTTTATTGAAGTACATTTTTGCATTTTAAACATCAATGACAATCTCAGTAGTCAAGTGTCCAACATGTAGTTAAACACTGTCTTCAGTTCAACGTGAAATTACTCCACTGCTGGGTTGTTTTTGTTGCAAACAAAAAGCAGTCCTCTATGTAGCAAGGCTGGTAGAAAGAATGATGAAGTGTTTCACCAACTGAGGCAGGTGGGAAACACTGATGGCTCATAACTCTTTTAAATGTACTTGCTTTATTTTGTCTCAGAGTGATGAAGTGGACTGAGGAGAGGAGAAGTCATATTTATGAGACACATATTGGTGAATGATAAACAGAACTCATTGTGTCTCAGACAGACGCAGAATGGAAAAGTGACAGAAGGGTGGATGGATAGAAGATTAAAAAAAGTTAATGTTCCAGACAAAATAACTATAAATGAAATGGTACTGGGATAAAGAAAAAATACTTTATGATTCTGTGCTCCGAAAGCGAAAAGGAAGTTTAATTCCTTTCTGAAGCAATTCAGCAACTCACAATCTTCACTTCCAATTTTAAAGAAACAGAAGAGACCGGCTGTTAACCAGATCTGACAAATTAAAGTTGACACTTCACTTCTACTACTGCATCATCTATTAAGGGAGGTTTTTGCTTCCACTATTTAGAGGTTTGTAAAGGGGGACGTCATGTTAGCTCGATTAGCGCTGCGCTGCAGACAGTCTTTGGCGTCGCAGGTCTGACACGGAACACTCCATCATTTTGTCGCGAAGTTCTGTGGTCAAGTTAGAGGCACATCAGGTTTAATACCAATTTATTTCACCGGCTTCTACGCTGAGAGTGTGAGTGGGAAGAAGAGCACTGCTGTGACTGAACCAGTGCAAGAACATAGATCTATAGCGTATAGAAACAATCCATGTAACCTCATGAGAGATTGTCATCACGTTCTAATTGTTCATCGCATTTATCGCTCACCTCTGTCTACGGACGAAGTAGATGAACCCAGATCATTTCCCACGGCACACTACTGGCACACTGGTTGAAAAACGCTGTTCTAGGGCACCACAACTAGATCTAGTTTTGTCCTTTGGCTTGCAAGGCTCACAAGTGGAACTTATGAATGTCAAGTGATGATCAGGAAAATGTCCTACAAAGTGACCCAGGTACAGGTGATACAGGTAGAAAGGAAGGAAACCACACTGTCGGCAGTGTTGCTAACCGCTAAGCTTTATGCCTAACTTAGCCTTCACTAATCCAATGCGCAGATTGTCAGATTGTTTTCATGGATATTTCCTACCAAAGAATTCCATTTACAGACTGTTCCATAAACATAAATTTTGCTTGGCCCATGACGCCATGAGCACCTGAAGTGACTAGGGTAGACTAGTTTGACACGCGTCTGGTTGCCGAACTAATTACTGAGAAGGTTTCCTCTTGACCAGTTGGAACAAAAGCCTGGGTTCCAGACCCCTGATATATGGCATCACAGTGCGTCTGAAATCAACTCTTTACATTTTTAGCGGCTGTAGCGTCCCAGTCCTCACAACTAGCTTGTGTGTTTGTTTCGTCACGACCCACACAGCATTCCTGTGCGTGTGCACCACATCCTTCCACCCAGCAGCCATTTGCACTGGTAAACCTCACCCTCCGCTCATTAACTGCACACTGTCTCGATCGGTCTCATCTCTGGCTCACTTGTACAAATAGCTGTCAGAATTCCCAATCCACCCCGGGAATTCCTCCGCTCCTGACTCGCATTAATAAGCCTGATTACCTTCTGCTGTGACTAACCAGAGTGTTTGACGACATCCAGCCTTCCTGTCTGACTCCTGCCAGAGTCTTGTTCGCTTGCCTGCCCATCTGTGCTCGTCGCTGTCCTGCCCCTGGAAACCAAACACATTCTGCTGTATGCACCTTGAACTTGCTCTCCTCATGTCCTCTGCCACTCCCCCGGCTCCTGCCCTGACTTACTGGTGCGTCCTGCATCTCACTTGAGTCTCCATGAATGAGGCAAATCCCTATGAAGCTTTGTAATGTTGCCTTGTTGTGGATCCAAACCTGCTCTCAAAACAATACCTGGTGTCCTCTCTATCATCTCTCCACCACATTTTCCCATCAAGCTTACTATCATCTAATGGTGCGTTCCAGTTGGAACTGGGAAATTCCCACATCAGATTTCCCTGTCGGAAGATGGCTGGATTATATATATATATATAATATATATACTGAGGTACACACACACACATATATATATATACCTGTATGTACCTCGGTTCTTGACCACAAACCGTTCCAGACGACCGTGCGAGAAGCGGTTTGTTCAAAATCTGAATCGATTTTTCCCATTACATTTAATGGAAAAAGAAATAAAATTAAAATAGTCTTTTGTAGGAGTGAATGTAGAGTGTGTGCTGCAGGTGCGCTGTTCCTCTATGTGTGTGGCCGCTGCATGTGGGAGGGGTTGCCGAGTGAGTGACGTCTCTCCAGAAGTGAAGAGGTGCCCGGTGCGTGTCCAGCTCTGAATGTGCGCTTCTGTGCAGTTTGGCTGTGACAAAGTCATAAACCAAGTAACTTAGCTCTGTCCCAGACTCGCCTCAACCCTGCCCCAGCTCCAGCCCACAACAGGACATCAAACCCTGGAGTGTGTGCTCCAGCCTCGGAGGTGTGGAGAGCGAGCGCCTCCCCTGTGACACTCTACCACGGTCCAGTGTGGAGACAGGAAAGGTTTTACACCTCAATATGAAGAAAGAACAGCCAGTAAATGTAGCTAACGGGACACGTCTGCATACAGAGGCTGCATTATGCACAATAACAAAGCGCGTTGTGGGTCAGCCGATCGGTCCGCACACGTTATGTTTTTTCCTGCTTTTTTTGGGGGGCATTTGAGTTCTGGATTTTCGTTCGAAATCAGAAGCAAAAAAATGTCTGAATTTTTGTTCGAACTCCGATTTGTTCGAAGTCCAGGACGTTCCAAAACCGAGGTACCACTGTTTATATATAATATATATACAGTATGTGCCACAATGCGGACCATGCTAACAATGGTTAGTGCTAGCCAGGTCAACTTCCAACTTAACACTGTAAGCTTGGCAGAGACATCACTTCCCAAGTCTGAGCTCCAACTTCCAGTGTAACTGAAACACACCATAAGTCACCTGAACCACCAGCAAAACACTGAAGTCTATAATCAACATAGCTGACGTTCCTCAACCTTCATACCTGAAACTAGGAATGTACCGATGCCGATCCTGGTATCGGGAATCGACCCAATCCGGCCTCTTATAGTGGAATAGGGTATTGGTGAGAAATTGCCAATCCAATTTTTTAAAGAAATTCTTTTCTAGTTGTGATCCATAGAGAGATGGGTTCTTGATTTATTGGGAAATAAATTAAGAATTAATTTAAAATGAGGCGGTGACCCATAGGAGAGAGTTTTGTTTTGTGAAAGATAGATTTGTGTATTTAATTCACTAAACCGTCAAAAAACACGCTCAAATTGGAGGAGGAAGTTAAATTCAGGTCAATCTTTTTGACTAGACAAAAAGTATAATCATCAAATACTATAATACAAGATTTAACAACAGCCTTGGGTCATGATATCAACATCCTCCTCAAGTGTCTCCGACCAAGTCGGCCATGTGACTCGTGGGCCGCATCAAATGACTTAGCGGGCTGGATCTGGCCCCCGGGACTTGAGTCTGACACATCTGGGTCATCATAGATGGTGGATTTAGATTAGGCAACTGGCCTGAGAACTGGAGCCTGGAAATGTTTTCTTCTTCACTTTCTCCTTCCAATGAAATCTTTTTGAGCGATGGAAAGTTTCTAAGATCCGAGCGGTTGCTGTACTGCATATAAATCCTCTAAGTTTATGCTAATGTTTTGCCTCTGCTATAAGTCCTGAAATACTCATTTTCAAAAAGCTTTTTTAGTTATACTCAGGTTGTTGTTAAGAGGTTTATACATACCCTCCTGCAGCAGAGACAGATTTGTGGGGAAACAGAACGTTTCTCATCATTTCTTCTTCCCACACTTCCAGTGTAGCATACGCTACACATGGTGCTCTGGGATTATTTTCCTCCTAAATTCAAACTTAACGTGATCCGTATATTCTCAGCCTAAACCTCCAGTTCACCCAAAAGGCACATTAACAGGAGCTGAATGTGTTTCTTTACAGAGTGGAAAGTGAGTTGGGGCGATCGGATGAGATTAAATTATATTTAGGGGACTCACATTTTTAATGCTCCGCTGCTGTGAATTATGGGTAATTCCTTCGAGCAGTGTGTGCAGGATTGCAGACCTAGAGTGCATGAAGTGTGAAAAGGTTCATGAAAGCGCCCTCAAAGCACAAGTGATGTTACAGCGAGTCGGTCCTGAGCCTCGGCTGATATTATTCACGCACACGCTGAACGTGTTTAAGTCAGAGAGAGAGAGAGCGTCGGTCCAGGAAATAAGTCCTGTCAGCTCCGTTCCACTGCCACATTGATCCACTGGGAAGCTCGCGGTTAAAAGGG
Organism: Synchiropus splendidus; assembly: GCF_027744825.2. Taxonomy (NCBI): domain Eukaryota; kingdom Metazoa; phylum Chordata; class Actinopteri; order Syngnathiformes; family Callionymidae; genus Synchiropus; species Synchiropus splendidus. The sequence goes on along the minus strand of NC_071342.1, from coordinate 11,046,192 downwards.
CACTTTACTTCCTCTACTGAGAATCACAATTTTGGAACGCGTGTGTATGTTTTAAACCCTCAAGTACTGTTCATCAATTTAGACGTTTCCCAAATAGCATATGTGTGCGATCGGGGACTCTTCATCGCACAGCACAATAGGAAGTGTCACTTTTCTGCTGCTGTTTATCTCCAAAAACCACAGTTGAACACGGAGAGCAACATCTGAAGCGCTGTGAAATGAGTAATAAGGAAATTTCCGAGTCCACAGGCTATGTGTTTGTGCATTTGTGTCAGTTTTTTTTGGGGGCTCTTTTACACAAATACAAACAGAGCGTCCCAAAGCGCATTCTGTTGATATTAAGTTGAAGCTTCTCCTCATCTGCCTGCACGCTACCCTCCAAGAATCGGTGGTGTTAATTATGAATTCCTTCTTTAAACAGCTGGATCTGTCAACTTGGGTGTCCTTTTGCATCCCAACTCCTTCTCAAAGTGGATCCGCTGCAGGTCATCAGAGACCCGAGGACTCCACGCGGGCTGTAATTGGACGTGTACATGATGATAACAGCTGATGGACTTGGCAGAACATTTTCACAGTTGTTGCAGTATGTTGCGATTAAGCCTCCGGACTTATCTGTCCAACAGACAGGGACAAAGTGATAAGCCGATGTACCAGAATGCTAAATGGATGGACAGAAAATATCCCTTTTCACGCAGTACAAAGATTTCTAAGTCTGTCCCACAGGGCTGTTTTGTCTGTGTCTTTGTTGGGAGGATGGAGTGTCAAGAGCAAGACAAGAGCTAAACTGTTGTCTTCATGGTCGCTGTTACATTGATCATGCTGGTGTGGGAAAATGACTTCCCTTAAATGTTTTGCCCTTAAGGTGAGAAAGATCCTTGGAGTGGTTTTGGTAGCATCGGGATTACATTCATTATTCAGGACTTCAGCTTTTCCGTCTCTTTATGTTCGAGTCATGGGGACAGCAGCTTGATAGAAGAAGCCCAGTCCTCCCCTGACCAAAGAAACCTGTTCCCGTGTACCCATGGCTTGGTCAGGTTACGTGGTATCAGCCCGATTTTGCCCCGAATTGGTTGTGACGTGCACATTCATATTATCGGTTGAGATTTCTAATGGACGACATTGACAGGGACAGACGTAATGTAAAGTGATATACTGTACTTCCTGACTTGTCATTTGTGGTATGCAACCTTCAAGGACATCCGGAATGGGATGGAGATTCCACCGTTGACGCCATTTGAAAAACCCCAAGCGAACAGGAACATGTCAAAGAAGCCCCAGAGTAAAGGGACCTATAATTCTGAGACGGATCTTGAGTTACGGTTGGCTCATTTCTAGATGATTTAAATGCAAATATTTGCTCTCCATGACGTCTCAAAAGGTTGGCAGTAAGCGAATGATAGAAATAAATGCACTTTTACCGCTGTGTGGTTGGTGAAACATTGTTCCTAAGACAGTCTAAGATGAGACTTTACTCCGATCAGACACAATGAATCCGACTAGTTTGGGGAAATCATAATGGATGGTCCACATTTGAGTGACAAATATAACTGACGTTGACAAACAAGCATTCAACAGTAGACGGTTGTTATTGCAGTTAAGTACCAAACTGATCATTCTGACATCCAAATGCCCGAGAGAACAAACGTAAGAGAAGCTAATTAGCACCAGCGAATCCACCATGGAGCAAGGAAGAACCAGTAATCTCCGTTAACTTGGCGTGAGATGTCAGCAGGGCTTTATCGCTGGCCGGCTCAAACTACCCGTATAATGCAGCCTATGTTCACATCCCCCGCTCGCTCTGCGCTGCTTTTGATTTTTGGTGTGCTTTTGATGTTGCATGACTCTGACCTCACTCCGTGGATGTGTGTGCATTTCCAGTGTGCGATGTTGACGCTCACCCTCGGGGTATGATGGTGAGGTTAGGGACAATCCATTTAGCCCACTCACCCCGGTAATTATTCAGCTCGAGTATCTCTGACTATCCGCACACACAAACACACGTGTGCGGAAGAGATTTCATCATGAAGTAACTCTGAGATGCAAATGCGGCGCTATCGACCTGCTAATAGGACGAGCACACGGGTTTATGTTACTCCGCTGGAGGCAAATCTGAAGGTTAGTTCAGGACTGTGGCTGGCCGTTTTCATCTCCCATGTCTTTCTTCACACCTTCTATCCAAAAATCCCACTCGAGGTGGAAGGAGCTGCCACCACCAACCGGCAGTTACCTGGCAGCAACACACGAGCGGCGCCTCAAGGTCACCTTCACATCCTCAGAGCTCTCCTGCCTCTCTCACACTCATATATCTCCCGCCCCACATGTAGGGCTCTGGGACAGATTATTGGATTAGTCTATTAACAAACTCCACATCCACCACAACCTTTAATATCCCACCCCCCACGGGTGTTTGAGACCTTACCTTGACTTTGACTGCGACCTTATTCTGGAGCTCCATGCTTGGCGGGCTACAGAGAGAAGTCTGAAGAAGACAAGGGGTTGGTAGGCACAGCCACAGACAATGACAGATCACAGCATGGGGCTGTTGAGACTCTCATCCAGGTTAGGCACCTTTTCACTTCACTTCCAGAGTGCAAAATACTGTCAGAACTAACCGCACCTTAATGAATGTTAGATGCCATCACCCTCAAGCTCAGTAACGGTGACTTCCCATGATGCTCTGCAGCTCTGCAAGATTGCGCCTTGTCACATCAGACCAATGAACATTTATTGTTTTATTTCATTAACATTTATATTCCCACTTCTCTTCTGTTCCCACTGCGCCTCACTGGTCAGCTGACTGGCTGTGGAGGCGGAGCCATGTTGCAGCGATCAACCGCTGTGATTGGTTGACTGGACTGCAAAGCATCATGGGAACTGTTTTCGTTCACCCTAACTGAGTTTATTATTGAAACTGATGGGACCAATGTTGTGCTACTCTAAGTCGCAATGGCTGGATGTGCTGTACTGTAGTCACAGAAGACACACTGTTTGTCGTCACCGTTTCACGAAACCATTCAGTATCGCTAGATACCAATAGACATCAACTGGTGCGGTGGACCTGGCACACAGAGAAGTTTACTTAATCGCTGTCAAAACTACATAAAACTCAACTCACTCTAAATTTGATGGTCAACCATTTATTATTTATCAGTATTCCATTTCGTCAATTCGTAATTACGTTTAAAATTTGTGTGTTTTTCGACTCTTTAGGATACAGACGTCAGAGGCTCGTGGGGCTAGATATGGGCCCACCAAGTCACCTTAGAACAAGTGGCCTGCAACGGCTTCAAATGTATTTATTTTGGAGAGAATTCAAATCTGAACTGATATAAATGAAATCTAATACTTGCTAGCTCCCAACACAAGTTGATATAATAACGAGAGAATGAAAAGAATTGATCCAGAATCGCGGTGGAGGCGAATAACAGCAGAGTAATCTCTCACCTCACCCCTTTTTTCCCTCCTGATACATTAGCAATTTTTTGTCAGCTAAAAATGGAAAGACAACTGCAGTTCTGCAAAAACTCAATCTCAGATTTTCACAAGCATTTTCAACACATTTGAGTTTTGGGGTTTTATAGATACTATTACGTGACAATTTTGCTGATATCGGGCTGATAATATTAGTTGGCTGATATAACTTTCCAAACCCTCCTGGCTACCGTTATTTTCAAAAGTGAGAAAGCGGGACTTGAATAAATATACATTTTGCCCAGCTGGTTGCTTGGACTGTGTTTAGAATTTTTGGACCCTGTGTGTGATTGAGTAGCTGTAGAACACCGGTGCCTCTGACTTTGAAGGTCCAAATGTCCATGGCACCACCCGCCACGTTTCTCATTTCAGCAAGATTAAGCTCCAGGCTCCTGCTTTTTAGACTCTCTGCATATATACACATGACACTCAGTTCACTTTCGATCCCAATCTTTCTCCGATACTTGGTCTCAGAATTCGGGATGAGATGTTTAATTGGGTAGGTTTTGCTGAGAAGTCAAACATATCTCTTTGCTTTAATTAAGTTCGGCATCTTTGCCTCCGGAGTTGCTCTGTTTCATGGTGATAAAGTGGAAAAGAATGCAGCCACAGCATGAAAATCTGGGTAAACAATCAGCTGCCAAAGATAAAGACAAAGTCCACTGTCATCACTGCACCTTCACCTTCACTGGTCTCATTGGAACCTCTGGAGCTGCCAGCAGGAGTGGATTATAGGTGGAACCCTTGCAAAATCGACATTTGTTTAAAATCCTGTGAGTCTGTCAGCAGAAGAGGTATTTTAATGCGGCTTCAGCAGCAGCTCAGTGCCGACGTCATTACATGATATACACTTACATGTGGAAAGAATTAAAATATAGGGATTTCCTGCATTAGTTTTACGATCATTTTATGGAAAACAGTTTACTGTCCATCCCTCACATCTGATGAAGGCTCCACCCAAGACCCGATTGTGGTTCCAGTTCATTGTGTGTCAATTTAAGTTTGAGGGGCCAGATGCACTTAGTTGGGCATGGGTCACCGGGGCCCTTCTCTGGAGCCTGGCTTGGGTTCTTAGCGTAGCACTTGTCAGATGGGCCACCAATTAGCATGGCGGCGCAGCAGATTTATGGACCCATGATCTTCACATCGCAATTCTCAGACACTGAAAGTGACTCTGGGGAATGTCACTTTGTGGGCAGGGAAAGAGTGTGAGCAGCGGTGTGAGGATGAGCAGTACCAGCTAAATGTAGCCAGGGTTACCTTTTTGAGGCAGGTTCCCAGTTCCCTCTAGAATAATTCCAGCCTGTTTTCACTCCCAAAGTTACGCAACACGTGCCCCAGGATATGCTGGAAGGCAGAACATGGTCTTCAGCTGAAAGCCTAAAGGCCCATTTATGCTCAACGGATCCAGATACGGACGGATCCTTCTGTCCATACTTTGCATTCATTTCATCAGTATTTCTTGATATTTCCACAAAGCTTACAGATACAGACCAAACAGAGCAGTACCGCCGTCAACCGTAAGGACAGTGCTGCTGTAACTATTGGATACGTAGCTCTAATGAGACACGAGGAAGACATAACAATGGCGGAAATTCTCCGTCCTCCAGTTGCGATATATTCAACAGCCTCACTGACCACCGCCTCCGACGACATTTGACTCTGGGCTGCTCCCCCTGTTGGATATATTGGTGAACAACTATGCCAACATAAAGAGCACACAGACTCATGTGATCAGTGATAGTAAACGTTTGAAACAGACAGGCACAATTTCGTATATAAGGGGAACATAAATGGACCTTCAAGTGTCAACATGTACATAATGCTGAAAGCTGCCTTCTGCTTCAGCATAGGACGCAGAAGTGGCTTGAAGAGAGTTGCTATTTGAAGCCTTGGGAGTGAGAATGTAGTGAATAATTCCTGTTGATGGCATTGATGTTGCTTCCTTGCTATGAATACAAATGAACAAATTGCACTCTTTTGAATCCAACTTGCACCAAGACGTTGAGGGTCCTGCTGTACGCCCCGACATAACTTGCACCCTTGCTCTGCCTCGAGGCGAGTCGACCCCGTCTTCCTCTATATACATTTTTCACCGAACTAACAAACTCCTTCGTCGCTCTTGTTTACAGCCTGAAGCAACACCAGCAGTGAGTCGCAGAAGCTCCGGAAGGAGGAAAGTCTGAAGATCTGAGGAAGAAGAACGTCCCGAAACCTCTACAACAGATGCTCATGAGAGGGACGCGTGAAATCAGGATGATGTTTTACACAACACCTGAAGTAAACCGGATGTTGGAAGCCTGGTGAACTGCAGTCGCAATATTGAAGTGATGTCACTCCACTGCCCAAAACTGGGAGACTACAATGACACTCAAGTATTCCACAACACAAACGTTCCGATGCGGGAAAGATCTCTCTCCATGATGGAGCCTGTCAGACCCCTTATTTGTGACTCAGGCCCGAACTTACTTTTCATCAAAACCGACAGGATAAACATGGTTATATTTTCAGGTTTTATGACTTGTGTTTCCAGTAAATGTAGACTGATTTAGTAACTGAAGCAAGCTTGTGTGGTGAGAAATGTGCTAAGCAATGAGCCGCAGCCTTTTTATAGCTAACATTATCCCATCTGTAAGTCTCCTTCTCCATCCATCCATTGATCTGTGTGAGGCTTAGAAGAACTCATAGTATGAAAAACCGTTACCTAAAATATGTCTGCAAAGAGCTGTCTGGGAAATTATTGACTGTATTGTGGAAAAAATGTTCAAAATAACAACAAGAAAACCCTAGTAGTATCAAATCCAGAAGTAGCTTCAGATGGGCTGCTGGGGATGCTGACAGAATAGTTGTTATCCACTTCACCCTAAGAATGTGGCTACACCAGAGAAGGTCTCGGGTTCAACCCCCTTTTACCTCAAAGCACGATACCAGAATCAAGCTCCAATAATGCTGAGCTGTTCTTCACTGGGAAAAAAGTGTTGATGAGATTTTTGGATTTCTAGTCATCTGGAGCACATGGCAGAAAATGTGGCTGTTAGTCGCCCATGTTCATCAAGCTGGCTGTCAATACAGTGATGGAAAAAAAGACTTTTGGACACTCCATGCAGTCTACTATGAGCTAAATATTCATTAGATTTATCTAATTTTTGGTTCAGTTCTGAACCTAGTCTCTGTTATTTATTGACTTGCTACTCAGTGTTGAAAACTGACATTTTGAAACTGTCAAGAATTTACTTTTGTCAGTGTAAGCAATAAACAAAAAATATATTTGTATTTGCTTGTGTCTGTATAATGCGGCCACATCTTTGAAACTCAAAAAATATTTTTTCATGCTATGAAACTTTTTTTCCAGCGCTGCATAATTTCAGTGGTATAAATAAAATGTTCAACTTCTGACGAATTCCCAAAACGATATTTGACAAGAACAAGGAGAGGGGGACAGTAGTGTGAGGTGAAATACATTCTGGATAATGTTATAATTTAGTCCAATATTTAATCACTGTACATTAGATCAAGATCTTTTAACGGTCAGAATTACATGTCTCAGAGAAGCAGGAATGGGGCATGATACGTCTGAGAGAATGGAAGAGAAAATATTCATAGTATTATAGTATTATATACAAAAATCTAAACCCTGATGTTTCTGGATCTTCTTGAGACAGAGAGGTTCTTGACCGCATCAACGTGGTCACTCAAGTCGCATGTTCAGATGCCCCATAAATGGGAGCAAAATCTGTTGTTTATGAAGCGAATAGTCATTATGATTTTCCGCATAACTATATCTTGGAGTTTCCCTTATCGTGCCATCTGCAGTGTCGTGTCACTACTCCCCCAACTTTAAAATAAACATCCCTCCACAAGCTTGCTTCGGTTCTAATGTCCACTCTTTTTACAGAATATATTCGATCCAAAACCCAGAAGTAAGTTCAGTTCAGCCTGGGTGAAAAGAATCAGCACAAGGTTATTTGTTACAAAAAATGTACTGAAAAACCAAGAAAAAAAAAGTTTCCTCCAGCACTGAATATTGATGTCAGACGCGATCCAAAGCGGAGTAAACTCTGAGAAGTTGAAAAGTGCAACATGTTGACACTCTTAATGTTGAAGTGAGTAAAACACTCCGAACATGTAGCAGCAGCTTGTGTGCAATACCACTGGGATGTATTTCGATGCATGCGAAGTGTAAGATGTTGCGTGTTTTTTAAAATCTTTTACACAGTTTTGGCATCAACACTTTTCTAAAGATAGTTCTGCATCAATTTACATTTCAGTGCTCGGACTGGCTTCTTTTCACCACTTGGTTCATTCACTCTACACAGAAGCTGTTTGCTATATAGAGATTAGTTGACACACTCGCTGCAGATGTTCGTCCGCCAGTGTTTCTCTTTAAAAATGCATCACTATCTTAGGCTTTATTGTGATTCAAACTTTGTAGAATAGGCATTTGTTCTTTTTTTTTTTTATAAAGAAAAAGGTGATCCTTCAACATCACAGTTGGATTTTCTTCTGCAGATATAAGGTCTTTATGCAATCGCACTGTATTGTGAACCATAGCGATGTGGTTTTGAAGTGGTGAAGTTCAACAATGCAAAAAGTCTCTGTAAATAAGTAGCAGCTGTCGGTGACATTTGTGTATTTGATATAAAAAAAAAAAAAGAGAAGTAGAAAGTATAGATGGAATCAGCACTGAGCAGCTCATGATATTTTATTTTTTCCAGTTTCAAATGTGAGTACAAAGAAATGTCTGAGGGATTTGAGAATATAAAGATGGCGACACAAGGAGGTGAATTTCTGTCCCAAAAGTCGAGGGGATTGATGAGATCTTCTCCTCATAATGAACCCTTTACACGGCCGGATCAAGTGACTCTCGAGGAGCTGTTCCATCAGTCAAGCTCTTTGTTAAAACCGATGTCATTAGAGAAGTACAATCACTTGTGCGTCGTGACTGTTTCAACTGCAGCGCCGGTGTTTTCATGACAACCGTTTGTATGTTTCGCTTTCACAGCCTGCACAGAAGACAGTGTGAGTCACTGAGTTTGGGAAGATGTTACGTAACGTGCAACAGATGTATTTCTGGGTGAGAACGCTGACTACGTGAGGATGTGAAACATCTGTAACGCACCTAATGAACCACCACCACGGAAAGGATGGATGCAGTTGGTTTCCATTCTCAACTCATTTCTCTTTTTTTTTTCTTTCTTTTTTTTGGATGCATTACACAGAACTCCAAATCATAAATCAAAACTCGGATTTCTCCTTCGTCACTGTTTATTAAAGACTTAATGTGAAACAACCACCTAAAAAAAACTCAAGACAAAAGTCAATTCTGCAGACTGTCCAGCTCTGAATCAATTTTTGATTGAAAAATATCAGTGACAATTTCAGACACTTACTTTATGATGTTAAAATAAATCAGATTATGTATTGTTGTTAGTGGAATCTAGACTTATGGCATTACAGTCTTACATTTCAATCCAAGGAAGAACTCATTGTGCAAAATCTGTAAACATGAGCATCTTATTTTTAACATGACTATTAGAAAAATCTGCCCCAGCTATATTCAGATTTTAATCACTGTTTGGTCACTTTAAGTCTAACTACACTTTTATAGTGAAAGAAAGAAAAAAAAGAAGAAGCTAATTCGGTGTTTCACTGCACTGGTTGTTCAAATTCCTCCATGTTCTTCATTGACAGGTAAAGGAAACAGAATCCCTCATGTACATCATAAACATCTGAGAATTATTACAAAAACAACAGGTCACTATTGTCTAGTCACTGAACAGTAAATGTAATCAGTGCTAAAAATATGTGACTTGCTACTCAAATAAAAACGCGAAAATATAATCTTGTGAGAGAAACACAGCTATGTAAAAATATCATCTTCCATAATTCTGGAAGTCTTACAGCAAATTGAATACAACTCTGAAGCAAGGGATTTAGTCTCAAACCAACATGAAGTGCAACAAAAAAAAAAGAAACAAGGATTAAGTTCTTAAATCTTGAGCACTCTAACTTTGTTTAATCTTTCCTCACTCTTAATCCTTTCATCCTTTCTCACCTATTTTCATAAACCACACAAATGACCATCCACCTCAGCCACAGACACTGTGTAGTTTTATACACAGCCTTAGCGGGTCTTGTGCGTAAAATGTGATATGAAATGTGACAAAAGTATATTTGGTTTTTTTTAAAAGATGTGGGTTGACGGAGACTAAATAAAGCTGTGGTGAATATATGAGTATTTTGAGAAGTAAATAAAGTTTATTCAGAGATGGCTTTGCTGTGTTTGTTGTCTTTGTCATTGTTAGTTTTATCCAAGCGCTATATGACACAAAAGAGGGATTTACAACCTGGATATTATCGTGTGAAGCTCTGCTACATGTAGGACAAATAAATATTACATTTGGTGCTAATTATCATCTCCCTCCCGGAGCACCAGATGCTCACAGTCACCGCGGTGCCTGTGCTACACTCCCAAATTCATGGCTTTGAAGCTGATAGGTGGGTGAGAACAAGGTATTCTGAGGAATATTGTAGTTTAAAAAAAAAACCTTACGTAGAGATGGCTCAGATCTCTGCAGTGATAAATGTTAATTGTCGGTTTCTGCATTTAAATAAAGTAGTGAGGGATAAAAATGCAAGCGTGGGACTGAGCACGTGTTGGGAGGAGGAATATTCGGAGCAAAATGGAGCAGTCACCCGCCCCTAATGGCCTCGTACAGTCAACAGATGAGCTAAATAAAACATGAACGGAGGTATTAAGTCATTTTCACGGAGCCATCCGACGAGTATGTTCTATAAATCAGGGTGAGGGAGAATACTGGGTCACTATTCCACTTAGCCTACAGTGCCGCGTGTTCTCGAGGCTCATGCATATTAACAAACCTATCAATGTGACACTCCGAACTCATTCTGCATAGGTGATACTGTGTGGTGGGCGGGCGGGCTGCTGGCCTTTCCACATTAGGTTGGGACCAACTGTGGAAATAGGAGGATTCTGGATGAAACCAAGAATTTTAATGTGTTGTGACCTCCTAATAGGGCGCCATCATTTCCCCGCTCCCAGCCCGGCGCATTAGCAGAGGATTTAAAGACTTGCTGATGTGAAATATTACAGCTGCAGAAGCAAATGGCTGTGAAGAACCACAACCATTCACATGATTTGGAAGGCTTCTGAATTGGGCTGGAGCTCAAGAAGAGCGGCGCCCTTCAGCTTCCACTGTACAGTGAGATCTCATCTTCTAAAACACGACACGGTCTTCTATGAGTCTGTTTTAGAACCTGATACTTGGCGTATTATATACAGTAGGTCCTCGTCATTCGTCTTGACTTTACAAGTTCTCCATCGATCAAGTGTCATTCAGCTTTACAGACGGATCCATCTCTCTGTGTCTCGCTCTGTGTTCATTCTGTCTGTTTCTCTGCACATTTCCACAAAGCTTACAGATACGGACCAAACGGAGCAGTACCACCAGAAACTGTGGGGGGCAGTGTTGTTCTCACTACCTGATACGTAGCTCTAAAGAGACACGAAGACATAACAATGGTGGAACTTCTCCGTCCTCCAGTGGTGATATATTGAGTGATGTCCCCAACCTATGCATCTATCTTCTTAGCATTTCTGCTAAGGTAGGAGTCTTTCTGAGAAAGGAGAAGTATGATGAAGGTGGGGATGATCAATAACATGAAGGTTAGAAAGTGAAAAATATGAGAAAAATGGAGACGCTGCCCCACTGGTTTGTTCAGGTACATTGTAATTCCTTTGAATAACAAAATGACTTAGGGGCATTGTTTTTATTCCAACTTATGACTGTAGAAGTTCAACTCTTTGAGCATTTCAGTTCTGAGATCCCAACATATTATGTTAAGGAATTCAATTGTCTTATATGGGATTATTTTTGAGGTCCTTAAATCTGCTGATGCCATGTGTGACCACACATGGTCACACTCATACTTGGATAATCCGATCCTGGAGGTGGGGACGGAATCCTGTCGCAAGTCAAGGACCTACCTTGAATAAGACAAGTTTCCTCTGATACACACCAGTGAGGTCTACGACCTCTAGTTACTTAAAATTTATGACAGTCATTAATGTCACCGTCCAACAAATGTGACTCAGCGCATCCTGCTCAATCCTCAGAGTTGTTCATTTACTGAACTAAAAAGAACTAAAAAATACATTTCTACTTAAAAAGTTCAAGTTCAATAATTGCATCTCGAGAGGTTTTGATGACATGTCAGTGTGGAGAAATGTGCCCTCAGAAATAAGTTCGCGAAAAATGAGCCAGAACAAAATGAAAGAGTGACTTTCGAGACCAAAATAACAAGCATTCCAAGGTTTCTATTTAATGGCTTGGTCTGTTTGAAGAAAACAAGTCAAAACAAACAAGCAAAAGAAGGTCTGATTGTAGTCATGCATTCAATGACAGCGTTCGTGCGCCTTTTGTTTTGACTAAGCAGTTGAAAGACTGTCCACAGATCAGAAGCGAAACAACACTTGGACTCACAGGTTGCATCTGCAGCGTATCTGTCACTGCTGTCAGCACCGGTGACCCCAGACAGCCCAGCAGCAACAGATTTCCACACGACTGCGCCGCATCATAATGCAGCCTGTTCATTGTCAGAGCCTGTCAGAGCGACCCTGTCAAAAATCATTGTCGCCATTTCAGCACACCCCTCCCCTAAACCCCACCGGTATGCAAGGCTGGGGATCAGAAGCAGGAGGGGCAGCTGAGGGCTCTGAAGTCACATGTGAAGCTATGCGGCTCAAAATCTGCCGCAGCATGCTGCGCTAATTCTTGAAGACAGAGAGGTTGGATTGTCGCGGTCTGGTGTAACATGACCTGAGGTCGCGCCTGGTGTGGGTTATATAAAGGCTGAGCACTAACCTTAGCTCTGACACAATTTAACCATCATGTTTAATCTCAACCAGGATGCACTTGAACCACTGTGGCTCTAAATCTATTCTCTCCGTTTAAAAGTGAAGGATCCTACCTGTGTGACTCGAGCTGCAGTGATGTCTGTGCTCTGTATGCAGAAGCTTAAGTCTCTCATGAGCATCCAATTTGCCTCATAATGGAGGCTTGTGGTTATATAATGAATAACATTATGTCGTGAGTGACCCTGACAGATTCACTTCAGTGTTTTTAAGCTTGTTTTTAAGCTTGTTTCACGCCAAAGACGACAAATCTGCTGCTCGAGTTAAGCAGAGAAACTGTTTTGTTTCGAGCTATGAGCCAAATCCGCCTCTCTCTCTCTCAGCGCTCGTCCAGTAAAAGCATTTTGCTGTCACCATGACACAGACAAACACAGACCCTGTCAGAAAAGTCCTAAAATGCCAAAGCCTGGTAAAAAGGATATAGATTGGCACCAGCCTGCAAACCTACATCTCGACTGAGAAGCGCATGCCATGTTTTCCCGAACACAAATCAAAAGCGCCTAGAAGGAGACACGACCTCTGATGTGTGACTCTGAAACAGTCAGTGAAAAATAAAAACGGACTTGTGAGGCAGCGTTGGGCCTAATACTGTATGTATCTGGGCCTCGACTCAGGAGGGAGACAGACAGAGCAATAATTCTGTCTGTCAGTCGACGTCTACATCTGATGCTCCCCTCCTCCCTTCATCACTGCTGTCATCTCAACATCCCTCTGCCACCGCAGAGCGCTCCCAAAACCGAAGATACAAATCTGCAGCCAGTGCACAGACGCACGAGCACAGACAGCCGGTCGACCGACACAAAGCTCGCGGGCCATCAATCAGAGCTTGTCACCCTGTCGAACCGCGGTAGCTGGTCAGAATTAAACCACTCATCTAAAGATGCAGTTTTGTGACACGCTCTCTGGTTGGCCATAAATCATTTCCCTCCAGATAGCGCAGCGTTTATGCCCCAGCGCTGAGCTTTCTCCACAGCAGCTTCGGATACTTCCATTGCCGGTGTTTCGTGGTTTAATGGCTGAGCACAACTTCGATTGACGTTGTAAACAGGGCCATTCATACGGAGCCCATGTGTTCATTTTTTGGATGTGACATGCATGACTTTATTTTATTTATCCCGAGATAACTTTTATCTCATGATAACTAATATCTCAAGATAATTTGAATCTCAAGATACAATTGTAAATGTCAGCGCATGTGTAACTGCCTCTCTGGCAAAGCATTTTGTATACATCCACCAGTAACCACTGTTTCCCAAGAATATTGCCGACGGCAAAGTCTCTGCGCTTTTAACATTCTGATCAAGCGCCTTCTCAAAATAATACCTCATGTGGCTAAGCTACATGTATTGGAACTGACATGCATGACTTTATTTTTTTTTTATCCCGAGATCATTTTTTATCCCAAGGTAACAGTTATCTCGAGATATTTTTTATCTCAGGATTAAAAAAAATAAAGTCATGCATGTCACTTCCAGGTAATACGTATAGCTCAGCCACATGTGGTAATGTTTTGAGTACAAGGCAGATCAGAGTGTTAAAAACGCACTGACAGTGAATGACAACGTTGACAGTTACGAAGCCATGGGAGACAGTGGTTACAGGTGGATGTTTACGATTGTATCTTAAGATAAAAAAATATCTCTGTCTGTTAACTGTTATCTTGAGTTACAAATTATCACGAGATAATTGTTATCTCGGGACAAAAAAAATAAAGATAAACATATGCATGTGACTGCCAGGGCTCTGTACATTCATTTTTAGTGAGTGATAGGATCAAAAAGGTCAAAGTTTATTCGCAGCTGTTGCACCTTTGCACCTGAGCAGCCAACAACCCTTTGCGGTAGGGCCACATGATGCTTGTAATAGTTGTCATGATAGCAACATCACATTATGGACCTGGAGTCAAACCAGAAAAGGCCAGAACTCAAAATTACAGCAGTCCACGAGGGAGTTTAGAGTGTAAACAGTAAGCGATATCCTCCTCCAGCCTGCCTCTCAACACAGAGACACTCTTGCACTTAACATTTTTAATGAACTTGATATACATGTTTAAAGCACTTCTGGGCTTCATTAAATGACTTGGCAGGTCACATGTGGCCCCAGGGCCTGGAGTTTGAAGCAAGCGTTGTAAGCAATTGATGGCAATGTCCTAGTAGGTTTGACCTTTTTGGTTGGTTTGGAACTTCATTTACTGCAGGGGTTTAAGATGTGTGCAGGAGTGGATGGCTGTGACGCATGTGGCATGGAGCCGTCGGAATTGGCATTCCAATATTTTGCAGAATAAATACAATTTTGCTAGCACATATGTAGCGCATTTCTGGACCAAGCTAGTGCTACATGCTTTTCTTCATCTTTATCTTTAATGCTACTCATTGGCGTGGCCATACTCGAGGCCGGTCAAGTCGGAATTTTTTGTGACGATCGTACCTGCTTGGAAATATTTTGAATGATTAATGTGTGAAACTAAATAGTAAAAATGAAAAACCCTATACACAGTCTCTTAACACACCTTAAAGGGAAAGTTACGCCTGTGAGTCTCAAGCTCTGGCTCTAAATTTAAAATCAAAATAGCTGTATTTCCCAGGTGTGTGGATGGCTGTTCTTCCACAAGAAAATTTCCCAAATCTTGAACTAATTCATGAAGATTGCTCCTCGATGGAGCATGTAGCACCCGAGCCAAGAACCTAAGAAACACCCGCGACCAGTCTCCTATGCTCTTGTTGATTTAGTAGTTCAGTGTGGCAAAGCTCAACCTCCGACTGGTAAAAAGATCGGACAACAAAATGTCCACATGGATGTAGGCGGAGTCATGGTGGCTCATTTTTTTAAAGCATTTTTGAACAAAAGTGACAAGAGATTCTATAAAAGTACGATAAGTAAATGTCATTTTCAACATGATACATATTCACTTGCATTAAAAACAATTTTGGTCAGGTGACTTCAGGTGGAAGCTGACTCGCGACTTTCTCAACAGAACATTTTTGTTAACACGTGTTGCCCCGCCCCTCTCTGCCAAATCCTCAGCGACACCTTGCATCCAGCTCTGTCATGGTCATATAAAACCTGCTCCAGCAAAGAACCCTACTCTCTGTCCACGGGATTAAAGCCACATGAAAAAAGCCAGTGTTTATTCTCACCACTGAGAAGTTCTCGCCCTCAGCTGCTGCCCCTCGGACCCTACAGAGCGTAACGATGACTCCAGAGTCTCAAGCAGAAAAACTATTATTTATAATGTATTTAAAGTCATTCCAGGTAAAAGCGATAAAACCATCATCAGGGAACACTCTTCCGCTTCGCAGCGTAAAGTTGCGTGATATTAATAATTGACGAGTGAAATGGATGAAGCATGGTTTGCTTCTAATGATTTGGCTTTCTCTCTACTTGAAGAGTGAATCTGAATGGGACCTGCCATGAAGGTGACGCCTCTCCACGAGGAGAGCGGAGGACTATAATGCGGAGCCATTAAACACTGAAACACACTTAGCCTTCATTAGAGCCGCACATAGGCACAGACGCGAGTCAGCTCGCGTTCCAGGCCTTTGAGTGTAAAAGGGGCTGAGACTTGACTCCGCCGATCCCCATGAGAAGCGGTTTAATCTTTTAGGTCACGAGCCAGAGGGTTGCTGTCACCACAATCGCTGTGGGATGAAGAACGGTGCCTGACTTTGAATCAGCTGCTAATTATCCTCACGTTCCAGCTTCGGATGATGTCAGCGGAGCTAAAATCTGCATCTATTTTGACAACTGTGAGGAGGCTGGTGACAGTTCGCCATGTGAGCGCCGGACACTCAGAACCAGGAGCGTGACTGTTTTGGTTCAGACTGGATTCTGAATAGTTGTTGGATGTGTTTTTTTGTTTTGGCAGAGACTAGAATCGCCACCTCAGCGGAAAGTATCTTAAAAAGCTGGCCGGTGACCTCAAAGGTCAGAGCGTTCAATAACAGCTGTGGGCCTTAACAACCTTGCATTCATGTTCAACAAAAAGGCAGAAGAAAAGCTTTGAAAATATATCAAATTGAGTCAAAAAAATTCTGACCTCTCTCACCAAGCTGAGGAATTATAACATTCAATTCAGCTCAATTTTCTCAATATTCAGCCATCCAAATAGGCAACATTATTACATCATAAAAATGACTCCAGACTTAAGAAAATGTAGTGGACAAGAATTAAATAATGTTGTTCCTGTAGTTGTTGCTGTGAATGAAAGACGTAAATGGAAACAATGATCATTAAAAGTCCCCTCTCTATTTAGATAAAACACTTGGTGACATTCATAGTTTGGCAATCGGCAGCCTTTGCCTTCCAGAGTCTGTGTGTTTGCTGAGCAGGGAATAAAGAGCCCTGAGCTCCTGCTCCCGAATTTTTGATCAGACCTCAAAATGACGGCATCACACTGGAAATATTCTTTCATCTCTCCAGCTGCTGGAGTGTTTGTCCTCAGCGTGCCTGCGTGAACTGACAGAAAATTCAGTCTTGAAGCCGGCCGATGCACCTGAACCAAGAGAAATGAAAAAGTAAATTACATCCACAGATGACGCGTTCCACTTGGAAATCGTTTTCTGTTTTGGTGTTGTGGGCCGAGTGGAGATTCAGCTTCATTTAAATGATAAGTGATATTAGCCGAGTGCTGTATTGCCTCGCGCCGCAGCAAAACACTCTCACTTTCCATCTGGTGTGGAGCGAACACATACTTCTCTTGAAAGCCGAAGCCTCAGAACTGTGCTTGGGCCATAAGCCTGTGCCACTAGTGGAGAATCTGTTGAATCACGACTGCAAATTTTACTCTACTTTTACTTGTTGTAGTGTTGCAGTGCCTTACTGAACAAGCCGACCACTATAAAGAGCAGTATCAGTGGGTCAGTAGACTCTATAAGCAGAGATGACGTCTGAAATTCATTGTGCATGTGTGTCATATACATCTCAGATTAAATGCAACTCAATGCAATAAAAAAAACAAACATCTGAACTCAATGATGGAGGGATGGCAGTGGCACTAACACTCTATATAATAAGATAGTAGGGGATGATCCTGACAAAGTACACAGGTCATCTTTACAATTGTGTTTTTGTTCCGCTGCCGTCATGTGACCTTGAGAAGGACATACCTGGTTTGGGGTCTTTCACAACGTTTACACAGTGAACACAGGAAGGAAGATATGAAGCTGCCAGGACGAGGCTGAGCTACTATAATAATAACAATAATAATAATAGTTTTTTCAGAAACTGAAAGATGCTTTAGAGTTAGTTCTCAAAAGCTATTAGTGAAAACAGAGCAAAGACTGAACTAATGGAGGATACAAGGAAGTGCTGAGCAAAAAAGTTATTGATTTACATTCCAACCCAACGGTCAAGAGAATGGGTGGATTGGCGATTCCAGGGGCCACAACCATTATTCATCCTGGAAGTTGTTCAAGTGACTGTGCAAGTCAGAATATACCCAGAGTGGAGTTGAACATCATGGATTTTAAAGGTACAAAAAGGTGCTATGACTGTGTGTGTGTGTGATGTCAGCGAGAAAGCCTGAGATGTGCGTCCAATAAACGGCGGCAGAGACTCTCCTGCTGGCACCATGTGTTAATTAATCTATAATTCATTTTGAGGACTCGCTCCAGTCATGTTGTAATTTGCTGCAGGGGCAGAGTGAATATTGCTACACGGTCGGCAGCTGTGGTGTCAAGTCAGGATCACTTTTTGTCACGTAGCTGGACAAATATTTTGTCACCCTCCATGGTCACATTTTGCGATGGGCCATCCAAGGAGAGAAGGTCAAGGACTTGTATGTCTTCTAAAAAGAAGTCAATAAAGTCAATAAATTAAAGAATAGTTTCTTGATAATTGTTTATTATCTTAGCCTCAAGTTATTTTGTTCCTTCCATGACACCATATGCCTGAATTCAGACAAACCACAAGCTCATTACTTGTCAGGCTTAACTCCCTAGATGAATAATGCATTTTTAATTCACTTTAAAACGCTTTACATAAATGAATTCTGTCCCTTTTATTAGCATTTGACATGACTGAAAACGTCATCTACTAAAGTGATGTGGCCGGCTTGGAGACATTTGAGCCTGAGAATCTTCGGTGAAATGCACTGGTCCATTACAGTCATGTCGACTGTTCACATGAATGCTCCGCACTGAAGCACTGCGTACGCCATCGCTTCCTCTTTACTGAACACAAACTGAGTCATTGCAATTTTCCAATTAGGCCTTCCACTCCGTAATAACTGTTTTGTCAACAAACAGACGCAGCCACCCGAAATAAGACGCTCATTACCTCCACGTTTTTAAGCGCAGATTAAAGTTGCTCTCTGTCTCGTGCCACCAAGCCTGCTCCGTGGCGGGTTAGAGAGAGAGGCGAGGACAAAACGGGAGCGGTTATGGATCGGTCTGCTTCCCCCGCAGGAGGCTTGGAGCGGGACAGAGCAGATGCACGGCGGCGGAGGGAAGCATGTTCTCACTCACAGGCCCATGCAGGTTTCCTGTTAGATGACAGATGACACGCTTCACACCCTGCCTGCTGCAGATATCACTCAGCACAGCCTTGGTTCCAATTTTAACTCACCTCTCCATCTGGCGGCTCTCTCATCCCAGTGTTACCCGTCACCGTGCATCCATGCATTGTCCGTTTCTGCGGCTGCAGCCAGGTGTGTTAATGAACTTCATCACATTCTCGCCTGCAGCGTCGCAGCACGCCCTCAACAAAGTTCATTTTAATTTAATCACTCTGTGTTCTGTGAATTTCCGCAGTGCGTGTTTCCGTGCGCGGCTTGGCTGTGTTCCTCTCCGTGAACTGAATTACCAGCGGTTTGGCAGAAATTAGCTTTAATCATGTTAGCCATGCTGGCTTTTCTCACCGCAGGCGCTGCATTTGGAAGGTTCTTGCAGACGCCCCGGGTGTTTAAGGAAAGGTCGTGCAGGGGTCCGGGAGATGCTAAAGTTTGGCTAGAATATAACTCCAGAAAAAGTGAAGTGGTTTGTGACGCTCAGTCCCATTTGAGGTCATGTGATCTGACCCATATGTCGTGTGCAGCCATGTGCCGCTGCCAACACTTCCTGCTTCCCAGCAGTGACCTTGCCGTCTCTGTACTGTAGCCACGTCTTGAGTCTGAATGCCAGGGCTGTCAATCAAACAATGTGCTCGTCTTTAGCTCCCCCCCAGCAGCACCTGAGGGACCTCTGTAATGAGGAACACATCGTGGGACGAAGAACTGCCAGCAAGAATGCACCACACACAAGGGCGGACAGAGAAGTGTGAGCGCGGACAGGAGCAAATATAGACGTCCTGCTGTGTCGACGATAAGAAAAGATGGACATATCTTCCCTGCAGCCATGAATTCACAAGTAAACAAGGCTGTCTCCCACTTCTCTTTGTTCATGGGCCCATTTAGAGAGCTACATTGAATTGTTCCAACTGTGTGGTGCAGGAGAACACGACGATATATTGGTCACAAAATTTACAAGCTGAAGTTGAGGGATATACTGTATACAGGAGGGAGGTGGAGCGGCTGGTGTCCTGGTGCAGCCACAACAACCTGGAGCTCAACGCCCAGAAGACTGGAGATGGTCATAGACTTCAGGTGAGTCACAGTTTCTCTGTCCGCTTTCATGTTGGCTGGTGTGCCCATTTCCATTGTAGACTCCTTCTGCTTTCTGGGAACCACCATCACTGAAGACCTCAAAATGGGGGCAAACCATCAGGTCCCTCATCAGGAAGGCCCTGCAGAGAATGTTCTTCTTGAGGCAGCTACGAAAACTACAACTGCCTACGAAGTTGCTGGTGGAGTTCTACACAGTTATCATTGAGTCCATCCTCACCTCCTCTATCACCGTCTGGTACAACAGTGCCACCTCCAGGGACAAGAGCTGACTGCAGCGCATCGTACGTTCTGCTGAGAAGGTGATCGGTTGCAGCCTGCCACCTCTTCAGGACCTGTATGTCTCCAGGACCCAGAGACGTGCAGGTGGGATCAAAGCCGACCCTCCTCACCCTGGTCATGGACTCCTCTTCCCTCTGGCAGGAGGCTACGGTTCCAAAGCACTTCAGTAGTTGGTGGGATCCTCACTAACCATGGCAATAAATTTGATTCTGATTCTGATTCTGATATATGCATGAGGATCAATGTCACGGCCACATAAAACCCTTTATCGGCCAGATTCTGCCCCGAACCTCGAGTTTGTCTTGAACTAAAATGCGGTTTTAAAAGACCAATTCCTCTGTGATTGATGCCACTGGAGATGCTCCCACTAAATCCTGTGGCCCTCCCTATTTCAGTGGCACTTTAATCATCTTTATTTGCATATCCCACAATAACACACACCATTAGTGCTTGAAAAACGTACATGCAAATTTAAAATCCATCTGGAATTTTAATTAAAAGGGTTGGTTTGCTGCCAGCCTGTATTTATCAAGAACTTTTTCCTCCAAATCTTGTCAGAAGGACTCCCGCTAATTGCGGTGTCTTCGTCAGAAATTCTTTCTTCAGTAGAACTGCTCCCAAATAGCCACGAGTGTTTGACAAAATAAGATGATCAGATGAAAGTAAAAATAAAAACACACTCTACCCGCAATTCTGCATCACAAATCTCATTTTTACACACCTTATTTTGGCTGGATCTAGAAGAGCGACTCTAGAAAGTGCCTGTTTGTGAATTGCCTGTCTCTGCCTGTTGGCCTTTCCTCCTAAATACATACAAATATATGACAGGTCACCAAAATCCCTTAAACCAGAGCCACTGCTTTAACTAACATGTAGATTTTTCAGACCATCCCAGGCAGCATTTCCGCTCAGTTCTAGCAGAAGCACTGCAGCTATGCCGAGAGCGCCGCAGCTGGATTCTCCAGTTCACAGTCAGTCTCGATGGATGGTGCACTAAGGGCATTTAAAGGGAACTATAAAACATTCTGATGCTTTTGATCGTACAAAATGGTACGACTTTCAACCTTCCACTGACAATTCGAGCGATGGAACGCCCCAAATGAGAAATGTGCCCTTTCTGGAGCCATTTTTTTCTTCATTTCATTCTTGCAAAAAAAAAAAAGAAATGACTCTCTCATCAATTCCGCCCCCATGTGTGTTTTGGTATCTGTCGAAAGATTTATTAGACATCGCGTGAGTGTCGTTCCCGACGTGCACTGAGGCACCCACAAGTCTACTCCCTGGCCCCTCCCACTCCCCCTTCAGCCACAACACTGACGCATTTGATTCGGATATTTTTGCATCGTCCAGTATATTTGGTTGTTACAAGTCTGAGTAACCTTTTTAATAGTTTGATGTTTCGTATTGACTCACTGTAAAATGGTTTTAATTTAAAAGATTTGCGAGGGACACAACCTTAGGAACCTTGGCTTGGCACAGCAACTGTAGCTGTATAGTTGACTGATGATGAATAGACATAGACCACATACTTTAGTCACATTAAACACATTAAAGGTGAGGATTTTAGAGATTTCATGCAGTAGTTATTTTTTTTTCAGTTAAATTGTCTGGCAAATGATATGAATTTTGGGACAGGTGCTGGTTATTTCCTGGCTTCTGCACCCGCCCACCAATATGTCCGTGTCGAGTATCAAGTCAGACTGACTTTCATCTGACGGCTTGCTGCCCGGACAACCGGTTAAAGGTTGAGTTCTGATGTGGTGTAGATAAACAGCGATTTAAACTCTACGGCGTCCTATTTTGAAAAGTGACAGGATCGATGACGAACATTTCCAAGCAACAAGCCTAACTGCGTATTTTAGGAGCCAACTGTGGGGAACGAAGGGTTAAACCTCCACCTCGATGAGACCTGACTCCTTCTTGACACCCATCACATTTTGACTATCCCTTAAAACCTTGCTAGAATAAGAAATGAAGAATACAAAATGTTCTCTCAATGAATTTGGGTCTTGAATTTCTTCACGTCTCATCTGAGAAGTGAGATTTGCCTCTTGAGACTTGAGGAAACCCATGGGTGACTTGAAAAAGCTTTAGAATGGTGACAGATTAATTACATTTCTACAGCGCTTCACTTAGCTAAACATGATTTCATACATGCATGTTGTTTATTCTTCATAAGACAAGCAAACTTAAATTGCCATCACTTTAGCTGATTTCATTCCTGCCTGCCAAAAGTTATTCAGAGAGACTTGGCATCAGTGTGTGGTTTGTGGATCAACAGCAACAACAGGGAGAAGCAGTCGGTGCCAGCTGTTTGCAGTCCAGGCATTCAGAGGAAGAGGCTTTGCAGGGAAGAGTGGGACAGCAGTATGTTCCAGCACCCATACGCCGCCTTTCCTCTGACAACATTTGTTGGGGTGAATTTTTGCATATCCTCCCACTATACCTCAGAAAACCGGAAGCAGAACTGCTCAAACAGACGTTGAACTTCCTATATGTATTGACTCCTCACAATGAGCGGAGACAAGCGACCATTATCGACGAGTGTCCGGGGAGTCCCAGCAGCTATGATCTCGCCAATGACTAAGAGGCCCAGTCAATAGACTTCCCATTAAAGGAGTGCTTCTTCAGCTCCCAGCCAGAACACACAGTAGCCGAGTGAGAGGAAAACAGACAGACTTGGGAGACGTATGAAGGTCACAGATATAAGCAGTGAACCCCCCGAGGGAACCGTACTAGCGAAGGAGAACAGGAATTCAATCAATGATGGAAATAAATAGGCTTCAAGCGGAGCCTCACATTCTATCCTTCGCTAAACACATGAACATTTGCTCACTTTGAAAGTCTGAGAGGAGAATATTGGGCTCAGATGAGCTGCTGTTTCCTGTACAGACCGGTGTCACAGGTCCATTTTTTTGTTTGTCAACTTCCTGTTCCCTGTAATGGTGCACACCTGGAACCACCACTCCCCGACTTTATCCTCTGGTTTCACACTGCTGGTCTCTCAGTTCACTCTGTCCTCTCATGACTTGTTCTTGCTGCTTGAGCTTCTTATTTGCATTTCATTTTTGATCTAGTGTTGACTGAGCGCATCTTCTGTGTCTCTTTTTGTACTGTTTTCAAATCTTCTGCCTTTGTTCTTTGTGTTTTTGAACTTGTTTCAGAGCTACTCTCTTGGTTGTGTTTTCATGTTCATTCTCTCTTAGTTTGGTGATGTCCTCAATTCTACGTTCTTTCTGCCATTGTTTGGATATTTCTTGTTTAATAAACCTGCTCACGGTGCTTTGATTGTCCCAGTCCGATCGCTCCTGTTCACTCCGCGTACTTGGGTTCTGCTCCAAAGGTTCCTCGCAGTCTTGTTCTACCGGCTCAGTCAATGGCTTCTGCTATCGACCTCACAATCTGTAGTGTGATCGGATCATTCTGCTTCATCAAAACTGTGAACAAACCAATGAGAGAGGAGCCTCAGGTCACCACCCAGTCCAGTCCAACTGTACCGTCCTCTTCACCTTTCCCAAGGCAGCACTGCTCATAACTTGACAGACTCCATCCAACTGAGGTTCCATCAATGACTTTTAAAGGCAAGTCCACATTAAAGACACGAAGAGAGGCTGCTGGGTGTCAGACAAGCACCGGGCGCTGCATCATGGATGAGGCCTATTAATATCTAAATCAGCGCTGACAAAAAAAGGCAAAGCGGAGTTGAAAAAGTCTTTTAAGACGGACAGATACGTGATATGCTGTCATTGCTTCTCTCCTTTTTTTGTAAGTTATTAAAGACAATCCACACAGAGCTCCCAATCTGTAGATGTGACGTGTGCTTCATGGGAATTTAGACTTCACTTGATACTGAGACTGCTCTTTGATGAGGCCTCACCATCCCAGACATGAAGATGTCTCACTAATAATCTGCCACTTCCTGTAAGATCTCACTACCATCCTCTTATAAAAGTTCTTGAAGAGTTCTAAATACTCATACTCTAAAAGTCTTTTCCAGATGAATCTGAATTAAAATATTTTATTAGTCATGACATTTTTTCTATCTCATATAATACTGCATTGACAACTTTTATACCCATATGTCCTCAACTTTCCTTTCCAAGCCACTTTCTCAGCAGAATTCCTCTGACCGCTTGCCACAGCATTCTCATTTCACTATTCCCTACACTGTTCTCTCAGATCAAAACCCTGCCAGTGAGCGCTCCTGAGCTGACGGAGCCAGTATAAACAACACCTGCCAATTATATTCTCAAACTCATCTTATAATTATGGAGTGCTTTGGATCTCGTTTCTTAACTAGCTGCAAACACGATGGTGCTGAGTTCTGAATGTGAGTGTAGCTCACACACTGGCACATGGAAGGATCAGCATTTCAAACATCTGTCAACCCAGGGGGACCCCACCAAAAAAAATGGACTCATCTGACTTCAGTCTCCAAATCCAGCGCTGACACTCCTGAACGTCCAGGCAACAGCCATTCAGTCATCACTGGGGCCATCTGTTCCCAGCGCGGGACACCTCAAACAGGACGGTCAACAGCGGTCAGGATTTTGTGGATGGAACCACAAAGCTGACGGTGATGCTTCACTGCTGCTATATTTGGTGGCAAAAATTCTGGAAGTAGGTGTGGAGCCGAAAGAATCCACAACTGAGCTGCGGAACTTTTGTAGCAGCACAGTCTCCAACGGCAGACCGACGATTGATGCGTCTTAGTTGGGCTTAAAACGATGCGACAGCAGTGAAAACGTACGCCACACACGTTACAGAACAAAACGCTTCAGTGATAGGAGGTGTTGGAAATACGCCATTGACAGACAAGCACGCACCATGAACTGAGCTTTAAAGGTTGTGGGTCTTCTGGTGTTAAGCCAGCGCTTCTCAAATAGTGATGCCATGGTGGTGGTGGGGGCTCCATGATAACACAACCGCTTCACTGACATGAGCTGAGACGACGGCTGCTCAACATCACCGCTGCATCATGTCATGTGAAATATTTGAGAAGCACTGTACTAAGCTAATGTCGCTGTTTTTTTGTTTCTGCTTTGGGGCTTATCTTTCTTTGTGTGAATTATTAAATTTTTTTTTTTTTTTTATTAAATCCTTTTTTTTTTTTTTTTTTTTTTTACAATCAAGTACTGTGGTACCTCGGTTCGAACCTCGAACGTCCCTGGAATTCGAACAAATCGGAATTCGAATTTTTTTGCTTCAGATTTTCGCAGACCGATCAGCTGACCCACTACGTGCTTTGTTATTGTGTATAACGCAGCCTCTGTATGCAGACGTGTCCCGTTAGCTACATTTACTGACTGTTTTTTCTTCATATTGAGGTGTAAAACCTTTCCTGTCTCCACACTGGACCGTGGTAGAGTGTCACAGGGGAGGTGCTCGCTCTCCACACCTCCGAGGCTGGAGCGCTCACTCCAGGGTTTGATGTCCTGTTGTGGGCTGGAGCTGGGACAGGGATGAGGCGAGTCTGGGACAGAGCGTTACTTGGTTTATGACTTTGTCACAGCCAAACTGCACAGAAGCACACATTCAGAGCTGGACACGCACCGGGCACCTCTTCACTTCTGGAGAGACGTCACTCACTCTGCAACCCCTCCCACATGCAGCGGCCACACACATAGAGGAACAGCGCACCTGCAGCAGACACTCTACATTCACTCCTACAAAAGACTCTTTTAAGGCTTCTCGAATGGCCGTCTGGAACGGATTGTGGTCGAGAACGGAGGTATCGCTGTATTGTAAATATAGGCTTAATATTGGAAATGAAATAAAATAGCTGGAATACAAGTAAAAAGGTGGTCTGTCTCAGCATAGATTAAATTTTTATTTTTTTACTCGGTTACTGTACTGTTGAAGAGGTAAACAGAAAACAAATTTTTAAGACGTACTACAGAAAAGTCATGGATTACAAATTTTGTGGATATTGTTGTGTTTTTGTGGGAATGGGGCAATATATAAAGCTGGCTATTTCTCTAGATTGCAGGATTTAAAGTTTACGTTTTTGATTTTCCTCAACGGCAAATTTGCGATGTAAATAAAACTTGTGGGAATCATGATATTTTACTTATGATCATATTTATCAAGTATCTGCTATTGAATAAATGCTTTGTCTAATGAAAGACTGAATCCAACAGACGCTGTGATAATGGGTAAAGTAACCACAGTTTGATCCAGTATGAGAGGTGTGTATGATAAGGATAGTGGGGAGAGATGTGTGTATGGAAGAGTGAGTTATGAAAGGCAGGAACCACCGGGTACCAGGACCATTGAGGAACCCAGGAGACATCTAACCCAGAACCGGTCCAAACCGCTTGAGCTGAGTCTGAGTTTGTGGGAACAAACATCTACCTTCCCCCAAGTGAAGGAATGTGGAAGATAAGGAACCTCTGGCACAGCGATGGGTCAGGAGAATGAATTATGGACCCAGGCAGAGCCAGGCAGAGATGGGACCAGCCAGTCCACCAGCAGAAGCAAGCCAATCAGAGGACACCCCAAAAAAGGCCAGGAAATGGGCAACAACAAGAGGATTCATCAACGTCAAGGAGTGTCGAAACCAGATCAGGAATGTGGCGCCATGGCAACGGGGACCCCAAGAGCCCAGGACCAATCAGTGGAGACTACACCCCAAGATGAACTGAAATGTGTCATAAAAGGGTCAGGGCCAGAGATAGTCTTTGTCACTCTACACCACTGGAGCTAAGGCTAAGTCAGGCGTAGTTGTGGACCCAGAGCTCTGTTAGGGTAATTAGACTCCTCTGTCACGGAATAAATTCTTTTGGATTTTAAGTTGTGGGTTTTTGGTAGTCATTCCCACGAGTAAACGAACACGCGGAAGATACATTAAAGGTGTAGATTCCTACAAACTCAAATAGCAGCAGAAGAATGATTGAGCAGTGAGTAGTAGGAAGGAGAAAGAGGGTTGGGTCTGCTTCAACCTGCCATTTTTAAAACCCTCCTGGGCTTCAGAGACAGCAAGCGCACCAAGACAGGACCTCCAGGCTGAAAAAGAGTGGAGACTGACTCCACAGAAATGCTCCTTCTGTAGGTCTGCCCCATGACCTCCTCCCAGCTGCACAATCCAGTTCATATCAAAGCACTTCACAGAACCTGGGTCAGGTGGCAAAGACATGGATTACAGTTTCTCCAAGCTGATAATGGCACAGATGCAGACAGAGAGCCAGTACAGACTGAAAGATGGAGAATAAAGAGAGTATCTGATGCTCACAAAGAGTCAGAATAATTGATGTAGGCTTGTGCCAGATGGAGGAATGGAAGAAAAATGATAATATATGAGCTCGTGCCACACTAGTCCAGCTCTGTATGAATGTGTGTGAGGCTCTATTTGCAGCATGGATCAGAGGACAGCGTTTTTACACACACACACACACACACACACACACACACACACACACACACACACACACACACACACACACACACACACACACAAACTCACACACATACACACACACAAAACAAACACACACACACGCCCAGAGTCTGATTTTCTGTCACAGCTGGAAGTGTGTTGAGTGCCCACAAACACACGCTGAATAAATGACACACATTCTCGACATGTGAAAAGCTCCACTGGTGGATGAGGAGCGAACTGGGTTCACTGTCCCCGACTGGAGCGCGACACACTGAGGGCACTTCCAGAGGGCTATAACCTGATTAGTTACAGTGTCACAAGGGTGTTATTCTGCTGGATTTGAAACAGAGGATTGGAAATAAAACGTCTGACTCCATCTTTGTTTGGCTTGGCTTGTTCCCGGAGGCAGCCGTTCTCTTCGTGGTCGCACTAGTCTAACGCTATCACACCAATTCCCTCGCTTTAAGCGGCTGCAGAGCTCCGTTGGCTGAAGACTGGATTATCCAATTAAAGACAGCCGACCCCTTCGATGACCCACTGAAGAGGCCACGACTGGGAGTGATAAAGAGAACAGCAGCTCCAGTCTGCTTTGCTTTTCGGGATGATCATTTCTAACCATTAAAAAATGTTTTGTTATTATAGGGTAATATTTACTATACTTTTGCTCTGCTGAAATACCTGGGAGTCTCTTAACTTTCATATTGTATCCCACATTTTATCAATAACTGCATCTATGAAAACAGACATCAGGTGCTGTTTTGCTAAAAAACTGCTAAGTGGACATCTCGTAACACCGCAAAACAATAATATTTTCATGAATAAAAGCGGCAAAATAGCAAATTAGTTGGAGGGCAGTGCCGATTGTTTGAACATTTTGATTCATTCGGAGTCATTCATTCATATTCCTCCGACCGTCTTCACATATTCACTTCAATTGCTGCACCACTCTTTCAATTGGAGGGCTGCAGCGAAACACAAGGGCATGAAAACAAAAACAGCGGGTCATTTCATTAAAAATGTCTTGTGATTAAATAAGAAATAGCGAGGGTTGTCAGATCAGGTGTAAATTAAAGATCACATGGAATCAAAAAGAAAAGGAAAAAAAGACAGCATCGACAAATTAATTTTGGCCTCCAGAATGTAGTTCCAAACTGTCAAAGTTATTCCACACTTTAATATTCATGCATACACTTCTGTGTTCATCTCAGTAGTTGGAGGTTCAGGAGCTGAGCAAGCGCACAGCGAGAGTCAAACACATATCTAAAGTCAGGCACATTTGATCTAAACCTTTAGCTCTATGTGAGATTTAGTTCTCATATGTGTCCTGCATTGTGTTCTACACCAGGGGTTCTTAACCTTCTTGATCTCAGGGCCCACCTTTTCCTGAACAAATGGCCATTCAGTGAATTCAGAATGACTGATTTCATTTGTGTTGACATGTAAACAAACCAAAACCATGTGAAATTACATGTTCTGTTGAGAAAATTGGACAAAATGTACGTCAGAAATAAAATTCTGAATAAGATAAATATAATAAAACAATGTCTAAGTATCATTCAATATTTCCTTTTTCATAAACTCTAAAAGAAGATCAGTAAAAGTGTAAGTGAAAGAATTGCCATAAAATGTTCAAATTAATTTTAAAAACTTCTCCAACAGGTGAACAGGTTTCACTGTAGGGCGTGCCATCACTTTCGTTATCATTTTTGAAGAACTTTTCCACAGTTAATAACTATCACAAATGTGCAGCTGTCAAGACAATGACACACTACTGCCACCATATGTGGCAAGTGTATTAAAACTGAGTGTCTTGCGGCCCAGTAGTGTAAACAAAAAAACTTCTAGCGGCCCTCTAGGAGGCGCTCGTGGCCCAACTATGGCCTCGGCCCTATGGTTAAGAAACACTGGTCTACACGATATTAGATGTCACCGACAAGGTAAGGGAGGAGTCTATGTGGACTATGATGTTTGCTGATGATATAGTGATCAGGATGTGAACGTCTGGAGGAAGAGTGATGAAAAAAAAGAGTGTGAGACCAGTCATCTATAGGAAGGTACAGGTCAAGGGAGGTGAGACGATCAGAAGAACAGCTGTCTCCAACTTTCAGGAGGCCTGGTGAGTAGGTGTGACTAGGGAGGATGATCAAGACAGGTTCAGGTAGAGGAGGCAAATATTTCAAGAGATGAGCTACTGCTGTTGCATTGCGTTATGGAACTTTTGAGGAAATGATGTTGGCAGTTGTATATGTCAATATCTTCGGGTGTATGTGCACAGTATAACAAGAACTGTCTGCCCCCTTTTGAAAGAGTTGTTGTTGTTTGATGTGGGAATGAAACAAACTTCTACTACAGTATAATGTTATCGGAGTGGAGGAGAGCACTTGATGAAGTACCGCTGCATGTCGACTGAATGACTAATGGGTACAGCTACGAAGTAAATCTGGTGTTGTGTTCCGCTCGAACTTCTTTGTTTATCAGCCTTCTTGGTTTAATTAACGTTCTCGGATTTGTCCCGGGTAATATACTTATCAACACCAGCGATCGGAGCTGCCACACTCAAGAAGATTAGAGGAGCGTCTTTAAGCCCTTTGTTATTGTTGTTATTATTATGAAACCTGTATCATGTTGCAGTTTTTCAACCTCTTTGACTCAGTGTGTTTGTTTGTAAAAAGCTTGAGAATAGTCTCTATCTCTGCCAACATCTCAGTTTAATGATTCCTCCTGCAGGGTTTATGGAGAAACAACACACTGGTTTCAGACTGATGCACAGACAAAAGGTTTTTTTTTTTGGATTCTACTTTTTGCTTTGCACTAGAATGCTGGGAAGAGGTAGCTAATGACTGCGGATATGGTCGCCCCAGCATTAGTTTGCATTGTGTTCCTGCCGTCACTTGACACCTAAATCTAACACTCCGCCCACATACTGAAGTGCTAACTCAAAGGCAGGAGGTTGGGCACAAACTTCCGCCGACGCAGAGCGATCTCAAACATCCCACAGCAAATCACCGCCATCATTTACAGTTCAACAAATAGCAGCTTACTGGAAAGTTTCTGGCAGACAGTTCTACATATTAACTCTGGAGGGCATGTGTGTCAAACTCTGGGTTGTGGGCTAAATACGGCCAGCCAAGTTATTATATGCGGCCAGCAGGTGCTAGTAAGACCTGAATGAAAACAAATTCCAAATTATTTTTTTTAATTTTTGTACAAGTTTGGCCTTTCCATTGGCTAGAGAAGGTTGTAAATGTCAAGAGGAAGTGGAGGTATGTTTGTGTTTCAAGAGGAAAACCGAGTTGCGAGGTCGGGTTATGAAGAGGTCGGGTCTAGAGAGGTGAGGGAGGGGATTGAGAACTGAAGTCTACAGCCATGCTGTTTTGGTTGGAGGATAAGTTATGAATTTTGAACCCCAAAGCTGCTAAAATTGGGCTTTGATGTTTAAAAGGACACTGATAGCTACTTTTCTCATCAATAAATGTCAAACACCTATGGTCAGTTAATAAGAATTTTTTAAGGGCTGTGACTTGATCAGTGCTTGAGTGATTTTGGTCGCAGATGTTTGCTCAATTGTTGATTTTACCGGCAGACAACCAGTGACTCTTAATGTTTGTAGCTGATGGATAGCGCATCATCCTTCAGACTTGATGTCGCGTGGTCATAATCCAGGTGTCCTGTTGTCTGTACTGCACCATGTGCTCCCACTTCAGCCATGGATTCTATAACAAATGGTAGATCTATCAACATTTGTAGAGGGTTTTATCTCATTTCCACTTTGTCTCAGTATTGTGTTTATATTGCACAGCCTCATTAAATTGATAATATCTACTTGTGTTCCATGTCTCAGTGCTCACATGAATATTTATCTATGTTCTTTTTTTTCAAATATGATGTAAGAAGGAAGCAACGAGTTGATTTGAGAAGTTTTCTTCTTTTCTGAATATGAGGCTCAACTTCATGTCCAACTCACTCAGCATCAGAGATGAAAGTAGTAAAAAATACACACAAAAAAAGTGGCTCAACCCTTTCAACATATTTATACCAGTTCTTCTGTGTTTTGCTTTCAATATTAAAAAATAAATCACACTATTGTGTCTGAGGAAAAGAAGTATACTTAAAAAGTATAGTTGAATAATTCTGTGTTTTTCTTTTTGGGGGTATTATTACACTTTTTTATTATTATTTCTATTTCTTATAATTCTCCATTTCACCAAATAATAATGTGAATTTTATTTTGTTTCCACAATCGGTGTCTGATAAATAGTAGACCTAAAGGTAAATCTTTTGGTGGAAAGTAATAATAAATCATTTGCTGGAAGAAAACATCTCCAGTAACCTTTATAACAAGAGTGTAAAATCTCTCTGCATTCCTATTTCCAACCCTCCAATAGCTCTTCCCCACCTCTGAGTCACCTAAATTCCTCCTAGAATGTGACACATTCACACGTCCAGAAAAAAGTCTTTACAGCTTTGTTGTCCTCATCTATTCAGTAACCCTCAGCTGTAACGTGAACAGCGGAGGACAAACCTCTGCACCTAAGGTCCGTGATGGAACGGCCAAAGACACGTTTGGCATGTCAATGCAAGCTAGGTCACGTCTATTTGTCTGCCAACGCTCGGCCGGCATGGGATTCTGTCTGTCAGCCACAAGTGAATCATGGCCTGGCATTATCACACCCCGAACTGTGTGGTCACCCAACAACCTCTCTGGCTGAGTTGGGAAAAAGCTGGAGGCCACCGGAAAAGAGGATCTCAGAAATGAAGTCGTAAAAAAAAAATCAACCACACATCCTCATGCGCCAGCCCCCGCTGGTCCACAGTAAATGCAGCAGATATCCAATATCGCCCTGTAATCTCACGGAGCGCTTAAGTTGCGAGGGTTCACAGCGTGTTTGTTGTCACGCCGCGCCCAGACAGCTCTGTTGACAACTGGGGTGTATTTTAGACATCAAAAGCTCCGCCTCCACAACGTTTACCTGTGGGTGACTGATGTTGACAGAGGAACCGGCAATCACGCACCACTCACAAGACATCTGTGTGTGTGTGTGTGTGTGTGTGTGTGTGTGTGTGTGTGTGTGTGTGTGTGTGTGTGGCTGCTATAACATGAGGTGCATTAGAATATCAAACGTGAATCAAGATTATCCTGGGATAATAAGAGAGTCAGGCTCTCTGATGTTGTCTTATAGACGGGCTTACAGTATTCACACATACTGTAAATTCCGGACTATAGAGCGCACCAGAATATTAGTCCCGCCCACTGAATATTAACAAGGAAAATAGATCTTGTTCCTACATAAGCGGTCTATAAGTCGCAGCCGTAGAAAGGTGAGTGGTGCACCCGGCTTAAAAATGCATGTGGATCACTTCAAAACTGTTTTGAAAACGGAGTCCAGCATAGAGAATGACTCATGAAACAAACTCGGCAATGTTCTGAGCTTGAATCATGAACTCCTTACATCTTTTATTGACATTAAAGTGCTCTGTTTTTGCCACGTGTCGCCGATCTCAGATGCTGCTTCCTGTCTCTGGTCTTCCAGGAGATCTACTCTGTTGGTGGAACTGTGGATACGCAGGAAAACACAGCCCACTTTGAGCGCTTTCTGGTCAATAACACTCATGTGATTTCATCAGTTTAATGTGAAAAGGCTCAATATTTTGGCAGCATGACGCCTTTCAGCCTGCAAGAAGCCATATATTAGCCGCACCATTGTATAAGCCACAGAACAAAGTAGCGTTGTATAGTCTGGAAATTACGGCACATGCACAACTTAAAATAATACTGTACATGAATGAGTTTACGTCACAAATAGCTCTGCAAGTTCAAGTACTATTCAGAACAGTTGCGTAATACTTTGCAATACTACGGGCTTGGCTTTGTGTGTGTATGTGTGCGTGTGTGTGTGCGGCTCCTGCCAATCCAACAAACCCAGCAAGCCACCTGTACCCTAGTTAATGTCAGTGGTTTCATGTGTTTAATAACAAATGAGATTTTTCCCTCTCAACACAGGGAGTGGTGGAGGCAAGATGAAGGCTAGACACACAGAAGTGCTTCACAGGCTTCTGGTCATCCATCTGGAAGTGATACTGCAGGCACACCAGCGCGACCTGGTCCTCTCCGTCAGAGAGGAGGGTGACAACTGCAGAGTCCTGGAAGTTGCTTCCGCAGTGTTGAGGGTGAAAAGGGAGGGAGGCAAGACGGTTCCCTGAGGAGCTCCTCGCCTTAGGAGTCATGAATCTTCCACTGACCTGACTGGAACAGTTTTCCAAGCCAGTCAAAATGGAATGCATCAGTACTCGCCACATAGTGGAACTAGCAATCTCATTCACCTGTGCATGTGATAAACAGAGCTAAATTTAAACTGTAAACTTCTTTACACGAGGGTGATTAAATAGTCATGAAAGGCAACACTTTTTTTCCAAACTTTTCCTCCAGATGTTCCCATTTTCTTCATGTCTCCAGATTGGAAATGCTAAGAGGGAAGGTGGTGAAATATGAATGAGATGGGGACAGAGATAAGAGAGGTTGATTTCATGACTAAAACAAAACTGGAGGCCCCTCCAGATGCCTCATCTGAATAAATGAGGGATTCACTCAATAAGTCATTCAGCCTCTGCGAGAATTGCTGATGCAAGAAACGGCTAAACGTGCCACACAGTCATCCACATGGAGGCACGCTGGTGAAGCAGGGTATCTAATGGGTTTACCCTGAATTGACCAAGGTCAAGAGCCAAGGTGGAGTGAAGTCATGGAAACCAATGATAGACAGTTTTAACAGTAAGCTGAAACCGAAAACTATCAACTTTTTTATTATTATAATTATGAATACCACCCCCCGTCTCCCTCCTTCATTTCCATTTAAACTGTTGCAGTGTAGCATGGGACCTCAAATATGAGTGGAAATAGAAATCTGTTTCACTTTCTCTGTGCCTTCGATAATTCTTATCAAATACACACACGACACATGTTGAATTTTGACAGGGGCCCACTGCAAAAGTGAGGGTGGAGCATTGCAATTCTTAATTCTTAAATGTATTTTTAAATGGTTTCGGTCGGTACATAAATCAGTTTCAGTAGCTTCTGCTCTCTGGACGCCACTTTAAAACAATGTGAATGAAGACAGAGCAGAACAAGTGCAGGTAAAACAAAGCAAAAGTGTAGTTTATCTTGTGCAAAGTGCTGAGCATCTCAAACAAGGCCACTTCAGAGCGAGTCGCCGGGGCAGCTGAGTCTGACCGCAGTCAGCATTCCACCCGCATAATAATTGTGGTCTGCTAATCGCTCTGGCTCCCTGCTCCGACAACAGTCATGAAAACAAGAATTAAAATTATGACCATTATGCTTATGACCTCAAGCTTGTTACACACAGTCATAGAGTCGCACAGTCAGCACAAAGCAAGGAGAGCCGTCGCCTCCTCGGGGGAGTAGTTTGTCTTGTTTCTTCATGGCCAAATGTATTTCAGCAAACTATTCTTTTCTTGGTTTTTTTAAGGACAAACGTGGAGACAAAGAGGGCCAGCAGTGTTCGGTCTCTGAGCAGGTTGTCAAATTGAAGGTCAACGTTCTGTCATAGCTGTATTCATCACCAATGGCTTTTCAATTTTTCAAGGTACTGAGGCAAGTGTGGGACACCTGAAGACGAATGACACTGCAGGACATAAAGGACGATGATTTTCTGTCATTTTCCTTCATTCAACTGATAAAAAAAGAGTCTTGCACTTGTAGTTATACAAAAAAAAATATCTTGGACGTTAGAAATGTTGCTGTTATGTTTGAGACGCGGAGCGGAACCCAATTGCAATAACGCAAGAGCCACAGGAGGCAGACAGCGAGTCAGATACAGTGATTTATTTAATAATTCAAAATACACAACAAGGCGTCAACAAACCAGGAGAAGACAACAGAAAATCCATTCCGAAGCGTCACCGAACCGGGAAGAGTCCACAACGAAACAAGTCCAAAGAAAAAGCACCACCGAACCAGCAGAATCAACGTGAGAAGAGAACACACACAACGAACAATAAAACACAAAACAAACTATCAAGGTCATCAAAACAAGCGCACAAGTAAAGAGCAAGAATAACAAAAAGAAAACCAGGAAGTCACGCGGAACAGAGACAAAGGAAAGGCAAAATTAAAAACTCAGAGCACCAGGGTTTAGAGTCGGTGAACAGAAGATAATTCAATGAACGGATAAATATACGACGGCTAGAGCGCAAGCGAACAAAGCGAATTACCAGTGGGACAAATGAGTTGACCTGGCACACGTTGCTGGAGTCCAGGTGTTCTTATAAAGCGGACCATGACATGTTTTTTTTCAATACAAATCAGCAAACATGATGGACAATAAATACATCTTAAAATGCCTGATAAATGAGGTGTCAAACTGAACATTTCTTCAACAAAACTGTGCTTAAACAAAAAAATGGGAAATAGAAAAGTAGAAAATGAATCAATAAATTCTTGAAAAAGATATATACTTTTTTAAAAGTAAATGGAATTAAATTCAGTTTGGGAGTAAAGGAAACCATTTAAAGATTGGAATTAAAATCAGTTGAGGTTTTTTTCCTAAATTGACTCTATTTTTTTTTTGTTTAATAATATTGTAATTATTATTATTTGTAATATATTGTGCATCTGGCGGCCACAGAGTTGCACTTTCCCCCTTTTCCAATTTGAAGTTTCTCAGTTGCATCTAATTGAGGAGATAAGGTGACGCTGCACCACTTTAGCCAGGTACTTCAACACTCTGAAAACCAAGCCTCCTCAAAAGCATGAATGTTTCCGCACGTACGCTCGCAGCTTCAAAGTTATTTTGCTTTTAATTCACCTTCACTTTTATTGTCAGTTTGGATGGTGGCAAGCTTCTTTTGCTTCCCGCCCTTGGAGATATCAGCGCAGTCTGACAGCCGCCGGAGAAGCAGAACAGAGAGAAAGAAAAAGCTGAAGCAGGAACCGGAGATATTATTTTGTTGTCAGGGGTTTTTAGGCTGCAAAAGCGAGGAACCGTCCTGAAAGGGGGCACAGACAACATGTAAATTGGGATGAAAGATTGTGTCGGAGTGACAACTGCTCAACAGACACACATCTCACTGTATTCATGAATTTTTCATTTTCATATTTGTGAGATAGAAGTGTGCCATTTGTGCTTCCGCTGCTGTGCATACTAATGAGGCACTTCCTTTGGGTGGATCAGGGATGAAGAATGGAGCGAGCGAGAGCGTCTCAATAGCAGAATCAAATTTGTTAAATGTTGTTGCCGTTAAAACTTTGAGGCATGCGCCTCCCGTGGAGCGCTGCTGCAAGTCTGGTTGGATTGGGGTCGCCAACTGTCTGCTGGAAGGACACATGAAAATCGCTCCCACAGCCAAACACAACTCATAACTGACTTTAAAATAAAAAAAAAAACTATTGCAAATGTAGTTAGGATTACAGCCAGTAGATGTGACCTCATTGACTCAAAGCTTCTGCTGAGGCCCGTCACGTGATCGCACACTCACATCAGGCATGGATGATTACCCTGAAGCCCAAGTTAGTTAATATTCAAAACTTGCTCCGGCTAGTTTTCACTGAGCTTTAAGACTTGAAATGAGCGTCTCTCTGGTTTCTCATCACTGTGGCAAGACCAGGGAGTTATTTCAGGATGAGGTCAGAACATTGGCTTTACCTCTTTTGAAAAGGACGAACAATAAACCAACTCCAGTTTTCATTTCCAGCCGTAGACGCTTGATGTAATCCATGATATTCTTTCCTCGGAAAATGTAGCATTTCAAACAAGTGAACTGCCGATGTTTGTTTTCCTCCCCTCTGACTGACTCTCCAGCGATTGTTGCACCTGCTCGCTCATTAGCTTGAGAGTGTTGGTGCCATGAACACAGCTTCTGCATAAACACCAAACACTCCAAACGCCACAGATAGATTCAGAATTCCCAATTTGTTTTCAAGTCATCTGCTGGACTGACATCTAAAGCAGATCCCAAATAATGTTTTTTCTTTTCTTACTCTGTGAAAAGTGAAGAGGGAGGATGCACAAGGTAAACGTCTTCATCTTCTGTGGTAACATTTTTCTAATTGTAAACTGACTCAGAGCGTTGTGTGTCTCTTGCCTGCTTGTTTAGGTTTCATGCAGAGGTATTAGCAGCAGGATTCAGGAGACATCCAAGGACATCTCGGTTCCCACTGTGTGTGTGTGCGAGAGAGGCCAGCGTGGTGCTGCTAAGGCCTAAATCTGTCTCTAACCCTTAATTAAACCTTGAGTTCCAGTGGCCCTCACTGCACACACACACGTACACGCACCGGCTGAGATCACATGATTTGCTTTAGCCGGTAACATACCGCCATTAAGCTCCCGAAGAATTAATGCGTCTCCATTTTTCACCTTCCGCTGCAGCTAATCGTGACCCACTTGCAGTGAAATAAATTATTTCCTGAACTCGTATTACCCACACTGGAATCTACTGAAGGAGCTTTCGCCGGATGGTTACCGAGCAGCTTTCTGACTCTAAAGTAACTCCTCAGGTGCTACAACAGTGATAACATCCCCTTTATATACTTCGGATTTTCAACCGTAATTGCAGCCACAGAGAAGCTGTGTCTGTGGTCGGCTACTCGGAACATTCTCCCTCTGAATGTTAGCGCTTGACAGGCGCTGGAGCACCTAAACCTGTGTCTTTTTTAACATTACTGTGCAAAGTTTTGATTGGCTGTGGAGCTGTGCTACATTAATAAACGTGACCTTGACTTTTTTGGCGCTTGATCATCTGCCAGAGACCCAGAGTTAAGCATCTGTTCCTCAGTATAAACCAGAAAGTAACCAGTGTTTCTCTTGTGGTTCTGACATTCTCGCGCAGTGAAACCACTGTTTGATTTTCAGACAGTTTCAGGTCCCTAAACTTACATTAGGTGCTTCTGAATTGAGCCTTAGTTAACAGCACCACTGGGCATATTACTTTTAAAAAGGAATGAGTTACAGCTACAAGTTACTTCTCCCAAAAGGTAATAAAGTTGATAACTCGCTTACCTCAAACAAAACAGCACATACCGTATTTTAGAACATTCGGTTATTGATTTGAACGACATCTTTATTTTACTATTGAACTTGAAAAATAAAAACCTTAAATCACCAAGATATTGACAAGTATAACTGTTGTATAGTGTAATTATCCTTCACTTAAATAAAGGCACTGCATTACATTCAAAAGGCAATGAATCCAAGTAAATTTTCAACACCTCAAGCAGACTTTGACTCACAACTTTGCTGAAGTTGTCACCAGTATGACGGGGCAACAGACCACGCAGTGATATATATATATATATATATATATATATATATATATATATATATATATATACATATATATTCCTTTTTTGTATTATAAAAACAATTCTGAATATTTTTTATAATTTTTTTAAACATACCTTTTTTCAACTTATATATATATATATATATATATATATATATATATATATATATATATATATATAGATATTTTTTTTTATAATTTTTTTAAACATACCTTTTTTTCAACTTTTCTGACTGGAACTTACCCGTAAAAAAAAGCGGAACGAGTCTCTTGTGGCTCAGAAAAAGCTCACTGGCTCTCTTGACAAATTCCCTTTCACTTTCATAATTGACAACCATTTAGCTTGATGCCGAGTGGCAAGGTTGTGTGTGAGTTGCGCCTAAAGGAGACAAACGGATTTGCCCGGTGAAGAGGCCGTGCAGATTGGTGTGAAGTGAGGAGCCAGTTCGGATCTGCTTAGCGGCGCTGGGCATGTCACATTGGATCTGATGTCGCAGAGTTCAAGGGGAAACAGCGCGGCCGTCACATCTAACAGCCCCTCTGGTGAGCGAGGAATGAGTTCATCCACGCTGTTCGTCCACCGTGCCAGAAATATTGACCCGCGTATGGCTTGTCTTTTTTACAACGCCACACCCAAAATGGAACACTGCCCACTCATCCAAAAATATTGCTGCTGAAATAGCTATCAGTCGAACTTCTCTCCAGGGGAGGAAGAAAAAAGAATAGGTGATATGTTTCGTTGAAGTGATCTGTCAATGGGAAATTCAAATCTGAACGGATTGGGTCGTGTCTTTGAGTTGTTTAGACTTAACTCAATCCACTGTGTGCTCATGAGCACAACAGATATAGAATGGCAAGAAAATATGACGCAACTTGCAGAAATCTGAGTCGTGTCAATCAAACTTCTGGCAGTCGGAGGAAGAGTGAGGGAGACAGATTGAAAGATGAGAAGAGCCTGATCTAAGAGATGTAATTGGAGGAGGCAGAAGAGGGTGGGACAGCAAACAAGGGAGGAAGTGTGAAGCTGAGCGAATCCATGCGTTCGAGCCCAAAATGAGGCAATGGACTTTGTCTCAATGCAACATCAGGTGGGTCAGTGACAAGCTTTTTCCTTCGGATGCTGTAACCCCGGAAAAGTCAGTGAAATTACGTCCTGGTTTTTCTGCTGCAGCGAGGTTTGCGCAACATAGTAAAAGCATGTGGACTGATTTAGCATCACATGTCACATTTCAAAGGTGACAAAGCACAGCAGCCATGTTCCCCTCACCAAGCCGAGAGGGCATTTTCGGTTGCTCAGCAGTACAACATTTATCATGGGAAGACTCCTGATGTGTCATTCATGAGCTTAAGTCACCAAAATGACTTGAGACCAGCAACTCGATTTGTTCATCTTCTGCATGCCAGTTTTGAAAAGACATGATCGGGAACGGAAGCTGAGTCATGAACTCTAACTTGACTAATCTGCCGCTGTACTGACTGATGCCTTGAACTATGTCTTAGGTCTTTATTATGGTCACATTCTCTGCGCTCATGCACCAGAAGTTCAGTCACTCTTCCAGCTCCTTTGTCTGTTGAGAGAGCCCGTTTTATCCCATTTTTTTCATTACAGACATTTAAGAGTATTTTACGGGTGCCAAGCTATCCTTCAAAATAAGCTAATAGCAACCATCTCTCTCTTTTAATCTGAAGGTGTCATTTAACTGGTGATGTCTTGCATGAGGCATGAGCTGTGTGAGCTGTTCCTCATTTAAATTAGCGTGTCATAGCATTTGGTCCATTTGATGTTTCTGTGGACTATATCTTACCGGCATATTTCACACCTTTGTTTCGGCTACATACCCACGTACAGTGTAACCACCCGCGGATATTGATAACTTTGCACTGCTGTACAAACGCCAAGTCAAACGTCAATACGAAACAAGGCGATGTGATTCGCTGATTCACAAATCTGACTCCTGGCCCTGCCTCCTCTTGCTGAAGTACGAGCCTTAATCACACTTTACCAATGTTTCCAGCAGCTTTCTGAATCTTTAATTCAAGTTCAAAACTCAAATTACCGCAGCATCTGCACTTAGCTTTGAGACGATGACTGTGTCTCCATCGGTTTCGTCATCGAGTCCTTCGAGTGTGTGTCCGCCTCAGTGGCGTCTCCCTGCTCATCTTCTCATTTTCATGAGATCACCGATGTGAATTCACCAGCTTCCTTGAGCATTCATGCAGGCAGGCTGTGCTCCAGCCCTGACAACAAACCTGACTCAGCGTCAGGCTCTCCCGCACGAGGTTATATGTCAGGGAAAGAGAGAAGGTGAGGGTGGGACACAGAGGAAACCAGCAGGGGAATGAAGATTAACTAGACCTCCAGGGTCACTGGGACATTTTAAGTAAAGAACTGGGTATAATGGATGTTTGCCTGGGCCTCACCAGCAGAGCTGGGACACTCTTTTGTCATTTGATGGGACATTTCTCCGCAGGTCTGCAAGTCGACATGAATACTTTAATATGTCTCCTCCATTTTTCATTCCTAACACAACAGAAGCTTTGCAACAAACAGGAGAGAATGTCACAACCAATACAACAAGGCTGACATTTGTGATATTAAACTGATTTACCTTCAAAATAAATGATAGTTTTTATAGTTCATTGAGTATTCAGTGACGTCCTTGAACGGTAATATCCGCTGACTTGCTTTAGAATGATATATTTTGGTGTTAAATATTGAGACAGGCTTTGAAAGTTGGACAGTTTGGAGGGCTCTGTGCCATGGGACTGGGACATACTCGACTGCAGGAGAGCGACAATGAAAAACAGAGACAGGAAGATACATTTTTTATTTAAAGTTTTAACATTTGACAATAATAATACATTGTGGAAATTGTCATAAAAGTCATGAGAGTAGTTTTTACAGACAGCGATGAAATTGACACAGAAATAAGCAGCTCACCTTGAAATTGCTTTGTGACCTTTCACCTGTGCCTTTCCATAGAAGTGCAGCATGGAATTATGCATCAGGTTGCATTTTGTCAGTCGACTGTATCATTTCTCCGCCTCCTCGGTCTGTTGATGCTATTTCCACGGTCAAGCTTGTCTGAATAATTGAAGACCGAACAGCAGATTCATGAAAAGCTTGGCTGCCAGTTGGCCCTCGAGGCCCCGTCGCTTCATTCAATTCTCCAGAACCTGGAAGAGGAAGCAACAAACTCATCTGTGTTTGGTTTCCATCACTTCACATCCTGCTCAGATTGATACAGACCTTGTGCTGGTCCATGACAGTGTGAACACAAAAGGTGATTGGACATTGGATCAAGAAATCTAAGGCAAAAGTCACTCATCAAATATTGAGGATGGGAAGATGAGTGGTGCACGGGAACTTGACCCTGAATTCACCGGGTGAGTTGCAAGAAGGTTTCCATTCTCCTCAATTTAGACTTATAATGAATGCTGCAGTGGGAGGTGAAGAAGAGCAGCGCTAGACATATTGAGGCCGTGATCCAGATTTCATTTCTGGGCTCTGTTCATATAGGTGATGAAGAGGCGATTTAAAGAGCCACTCGTCGACACTGGAGCTAAAGTCACTATTTATTTTGGAAATGAAGATGGTGGTCATGAGGTTGATGGTAGTGCTGAAATATGAATTTACCATTACTTCTATACATGCAGTAAAATAAAACCCAATAGTACACAACAGGAAAGGGGGTTATATAGAAAAGGTATTTTCATTCCTTTCGAACTGATTTTTCTTTTTATTAATTGCTTGAATGGTTTGGAAGCAAAAAATATGTAAAGATGTTTCTGCTGCCAAGTATTTGGATGTTCACCCAATGTTTATTAGCCCCATTTACTTGTGCTTTATTAGTTACATTTATCTTCATTTCTAACAATGGTTCTTTCATTTGTATTGAATCTTAAGGAGGAACATGATTTTTTTTTTGTTTTTTTTGTTTGTTTGTTTTTGTTAAAACATGGCCAGGCAAAGTAAAATAGCTTTTAATGTAATATGCTTTATTGAGAATAAAGAGAAAAATCCCAAAGACGGAATACCACCTCTTATTTGTGACTCACAATCGAAGATTTTCATGATACAGTATCATGAAAATCAGTACTAAAGTGCCACCACGTTCACTGCATGTACCTAACGGCACTTTGTAGTTACAGCCGCCGGCCTGTTGATGGCAGTCTTTTGTGGTAATTCTTTGAATATGTTTGAACCGTTATTTCAATT
Organism: Synchiropus splendidus; assembly: GCF_027744825.2. NCBI lineage: Eukaryota > Metazoa > Chordata > Actinopteri > Syngnathiformes > Callionymidae > Synchiropus > Synchiropus splendidus. The sequence continues at coordinate 11,003,015 of NC_071342.1, read as the reverse complement.
GTGCGTGATAGGTCAGATAGATTTTATTATTACTCCGTTTTACCCTTAATATAACATTGTCTTATATAGTTGGAAAATGTGGATCCAAAAAACAAATAAAGATGGACTATACTGATGATATTTATTGGTAGCAGTGGTCTCAGTTTATGATGTGCCACCGCCTTGTGAGCTCCAGCCCTCATTGCTTTCTGTGGTTTCTGGTTCTGTCTACACTTCTCTACTTGGTTCTGCACCTCGAGGTGTCTGGCCAGTGCTGGAGACAAAATTAGAAATCATGTGACCTCGCCACATATGGAAGACTGATGAGCCAAATTGATCCCCGACTGAGAAGGACGTCATCCACCATGTCGCCATGAGCCGGCCCTCACCCGAGAATGTTCTGGAGAGGTTACGGCGAGTCTCCTTGCTTTCTGTTTGAAAAACAATCTGCCATTCACTTTCCATCTGGTGGAGGCAGAATGCAGGGAACAATCAGACACAATTTAAAGATAAAAAAAAAAAACGTCTCTGACCTCAGAGACGATGGCTGACCTCATGTTGAGAGGCCTCATCTGCGAAGTCCTAAAATTCAAAGCACAGCATTATTAACTCAATTTGGTGAAAGATGGGGGAGAAACAAATTGGAAGTGAAGAGGAAAAGCTGGACCATTTGCCACCAGTTTGCAGCCTCCTCTCTTTCAACTCTCTCCACTCCCCTCTGTGTTTGAACCTCCCTCTTATCTCCACAAAGTTCACCCCCTGAGCCTAATTGACAGTTATACATGCCCGCTACGAAGCGCACGCACATGCTCGGTGTAGTAGCAGATGAGGACTCAAAGCTTCACCCACTTCCTTCAGAGGATTTATGAGCTCTAATGAGCCACTGTCAGGGAACTCAAACTCATACACACAGTCGATATTTGAGCGTAATTGAAGCTTCAAATAGGGTGTGCCGACCAAAAGCGCCTCTGTATGGAGGTCTGTAAATAAAAATCTATGCTTGTCTGTTTGTTCTTGAAAGTGCTCCTGAAGATATTTGTAAATGGAGAAATAATTGAATACCTGCAGGTGAGAGGACAAAAGATCTCACTCAGATGCTTGAAAAGTTTCCCAGTTAGAGTTAGATATGTCTTTTTTGGGTCTTTGGTTTGCCTTCCTTTGTGAAACACTTAATTGTGCCTCTCCACCTTCTTGGCTGAGATAGACTCAAACCTCTGTAACCATGCAGCTCAAATAACTGAGGGAATAGGAAATTTTGGCAGCTCCACATGTCGAAACACATCTCCACTGGCATGGCGTCATATGAGGTCTGTAACACTATTTGGTCCTGGCACAGTAGGTAACTTTGGAAAAGCAATTGCCTCAAAGGGTTGTTGTTGATCGTCCCACCAGACCGCCATGTCATTTCTGCTCACTTTTAATGCCTCTCTCTGTTGGGATTCTGTCCTTGTCTATAAATTAAAATAGTGTATTTTCTGTTCCATGATTTGCACTGGTTACAGTAGTTGAAGAGACTGGAACACACACTTGGGTGGCATCTAAACCACACCCCCTTGATATGCAAGTATGTGATTGGTTTAAAAAGATCTTACTATAACAAGAATTCAGGAGCTCAACCAAGGTCTGTTTTGCACAGCTATTCTTAAGTACAATACAGTTTAATATGGCACCAAAACATATCGACCAACTGCAGCTTTAAAGGCCCTTCAACAAAAAGTGCATTGACCGATCAACTTGTCATGATGGGTCAATGATCCCATAATGCACTGCAACCGCCACACTTCAATAAACCAGACAAACCAACCTGAGCCCACAACTCAGAGGATCAGAATCAAAGATCAGTCAGAACAGGCGAAATAGGAGCAAGAGGAAAGATGTCTCTCAAATTCATTGTTAAGAATGTCAACAAATACATATCAGCACTTCAGAATCTGGATTCTCTACAATCTGGATTCCAGAAAACAGACAGAAATAAACACTGAAAAACTGGGGGTGAAATTGTCGAATTAGATGCAATTGGGCAGAGTTTATACGGACTGGGTGGAATGACTCAACACTGATCTAACTTTACGTTGTTTGTCCAGGTTAAGGTTAAGTTGAAACTAACCATGTGGTATGAACGGTTCTGTATAACATGACTTGATAATCCTTATTCCACAGACACAAGTCGTGTTAACTGCAGTCATGGACCAGAAGAAGACCACCTCCCCCCCCTGGTCGAGTCCCCCTCGTGTTCTGCCTCTAATATTGATGTGCCTCACTAAAAGCTACAGAATGTTCAAGTATTAGTTATAATTAATGCAAAGTTCCATTAAGGCTGTCCTTAATGAACCGTCCCACAACAGTGGATCAGAGGACTGTGACTCAGACGAGGCTCTGCGGACGACAATAAGTCATATTTTTCACGTCAGTACAGTTTGGGCTTTGCTTCATTTATTAATCCTGACGCGCAGTTGATGACACACTTCTTATGACACAGTTCAGAAGTCCACTGTTTTTTGTGCAGACGTTGACTGTACTGACTTTTTGCTCAGCTGAGACGTAGTGAAAGTTGTTCTTGTTTTCATCATTTCAAAAGGAGAGCTAGGTGGAACTTCCATCTTCTCTTAATCCTGTGATGACAGGCCTTGCTCTCATGTCTTTGTCTCAGTCTGTCTCCTCTGCTCTCCATTGGGCCTCATTCTAACTGTCCTCTGGCTTGTTTTTCTACTTTCTTCTGCGTTTTTGACCTTTTTTAAATCTTGTCTTCATTTTTACCTTTTAGGTTTTGACAGTGTCAACCTATGACAAGTGGACCTCCCTCCTCTGTGATGGATCTTCTTTATTGTTTTTCAAACTACAGTGGTACCACGGTTCTCGACCACAATCCGTTCCAGACGGCCGTTCGAGAAGCGATTTGTTTGAAATCTGAATCGATTTTTCCCATTACAATGAATGGAAAAAGAAATAATGCGTTCCAAGCCTTAAAAGAGTCTTTTGTAGGAGTGAATGTGGAGTGTCTGCTGCAAGTGCGCTGTTCCTCTATGTGTGTGGCCGCTGCATGTGGGAGGGGTTGCCGAGTGAGTGACGTCTCTCCAGAAGTGAAGAGGTGCCCGGTGCGTGTCCAGCTCTGAATGTGCGCTTCTGTGCAGTTTGGCTGTGACAAAGTCATAAACCAAGTAACGCTCTGTCCCAGACTCGCCTCATCCCTGTCCGAGCTGCAGTCGACAACAGGACATCAAACCCTGGACCCCTGAGCGCCTCCCCTGTGACACTCTACCACGGTCCAGTGCGGAGAGGTTTTACACCTCAATATGAATAAAAAACAGTCAGTAAATGTAGCTAACGGGACACGTCTGCATACAGAGGCTGCGTTATACACAATAACAAAGCGCGTCGTGGGTCAGCTGATCGGTCCACGCACGTTATGTTTTTTCTGGCTTTTTTCGGGGGCATTCGAGTTCTGGATTTTCGTTCAAAATCTGAAGCAAAAAAATCTCGAAATTTTTGTTCGAACTTCGATTTGTTTGAAAACCGAGGTACCACTGTACTTGTTTTGATCTGCTTCTGAACATTGTTGGATGACACAGTGCGTCCCATTTGCCTGTATTTACGTGGCTATCATGAAGCCAGAGTGCATCCATGAAACTGATCATCTTGAAAAGTTTCAACAATATTCATATTAATAGTGACTACACCCTCAAATCTAAATATAACTCAACCCCATTGAAGTTATACTGCTCCATGCATTAGATGTGAATATGTAATGTTGGTAACCCCTTAATGCAGAGGAGGGCAAACCGGTCCTCAAAGGGCCGGGGTGGTGCAGGTTTTAGTTCCAACCTATCAAGCACACACAGTTTAACCAATGAGGTGTCAGGTGGAACAAGCAACACCAGCCTGGCAATCGACTGCTTCCACTCCTAAGACACCCGACTTGTGAACAGGCATCCTCTGGATTGGTTGGAAGAAAAACCTGCACCCACTGTGACCCTCTGTGGAACAGTTTGCCCAACCCTTGCTTCATGTCTAGCCTCTCTGAATGTCATCAAAATGTGTTCTCACTTCGTCAGTCAAGAAAACAAACACACTCACGGGGAACTCAATGTACTCTAGGAACAGTGCGACAGGAGTCAAGGGGTTAATGTTAAATGAGAACACAATTTTGCAAAGCCCTCACGTGTTCTCCAGCATCCCCTTAGAATCTGGTGACAACAGATAAGTGTGTTCACATCCAACATGACTATTAATATACTTGTACATATGAAGTGGCGTCTCTGTAACAGTCTACACTTTTTATCTGTGATTTTTTTTTCCGGCCCACCATCAGCGGAGGGATGGTAACAAGACTTCAGAGAGTTTTTTTTTTTTTTTTCCCTCGATTTAGGATTTCATTTCACCTCCTGTCACATCCTTCTCGGAGCTAGATCAGACTTCAAAGTGCTGGAAGGAACAGCATTCTATTCTTGTAGCTTCGTCTTTCCACTGCTGGCTCTGCATTTTTTTACACACAAAATGCTCGGCAACACGGGAAAACATTAAAGGAAAGCAGCCGCCCTGTGATTTGACGTTTTTTCCTACCTGTGGGGGTTAATGGTTGCTCATGACCAACACTGCAGCTCCACATCTTAAACGCCACTCATGCTGAAGACGCACTGTTGCTTCCCAGTGAATAGAAGCAGACTGCTTCTATAGGTAGTACAGTATTTACAATCAGAAGAATAATAATATATAATTATTATTTCATTTGGAATCGAAGGATTGACTCCTGATAGTAAAATATATGTTGCTTGAAAACATGTTCATTCTCTTACATGCGATTTGGTCATTTACTTTTTTTAGGAAGCTCATTCAAGTAAAGAATGAAGCAGAATGTTATTATGGAAATTATTATTTTGTTCGTAAAGATCAAATTTCCATGAAGCCTATTGCTAAATATCCAGTTTTATTTATGCATTGTTGTAAACCGTTATCAACTTTCGGAGTCATCCAGCCATCTGGAGCAGCTCTCAAATAAATCACCGTGAAAACAAATAGAAACTAACCGAATCTAATAATGCACCGTGGTGTTTCAAACAGATGCTAAGAACAAGCCACATGCAGCGCTTCCACACTGGCGAGACAAAAACATGGACGATTAAACTGATTGGGGGGGGGGTTGTTCTAGCAATTTCTGGTGTCTGAAGGTTTTTTGCTGACAGAAGACGCCAGGAGAAGTAGCTAAATAAATCTTGTTTAATTGGACATGATGGTATGATGGTCCTTTATGTGGGTGTATATCGCGGGTTGTTAAAAATGACATCATATTTGAGTTGCAGACTGTTAACTTGACTCTAGGCTCGGTGCTCCACCTTGATCAGGGATGATGTGTTTATGGGATGTGAGAATTCTGCTTTCATTGTATGCATTGTTGTAACAAAATGGTATTTATTCACAGCGTTGCGGATAAACTGAGCTGTAAGAGGGTGGGGTGTTGAATAGTGTTCTGAGCAGCGTGAGTCCAAGGCTGCCACCTTCAGCTGTGCACCACGTTACACAGCGCAGTTTCGCACACAGATTTAATTATAGATTTCAACGTCTATTTTAAAGTTTTTCAATGCATGCAAAACTTGGTATCTACAAAAGGTTGAGCTTGTGAATCTAACTGCCGTCTGGTAAACAAGTCATGACGCTCGTTGATGACATCACATTATGCATGGTTCAACACAACTCACCATGGAGAATGAAGAATGACAGAGAGTCATGAAGAGAATGAAGGGTGACTTTTTGTTTACTTTGGTTTGCGACTGAATTTAAAAGAGAAAATAAATTTGGTTTCATGATTTTAGACTATAAATATGCGATTTTGGAGCAACAATGCTAGTTTTTCTCTTACATCATCGAGATTTGAAGGAAACTTTTTCCTCTCTTGTCTGGATTTCAAAGCACATAAACATTGCATGATCAGTACAGAGTAAAGATTTCTCTCTAACTAGTCGGGATGTGCAGAGAGTGATTGGGATAATGAGCAGCACATCTATATTTGTTATTGTTGAGATGCTGCGGCCTCCCGCTGCGTAAATACTCTTCCTCTGTCTGTGCTTCGGATTGCAGGAGTGAAATCAAAAGCTCGGCAGCAGGCACCAGCCCATCTGCAATCATCACCGCACCACACAGAGCTTCAGCTTCACTGCTCCCAAAGATTGTTGCAGTGTATCCACCGTGTCCTCAGAGTCACTCACGCTGGTGGATTCTGCTGAATTACTGTGTGTGTCTTGGATTACAGGACTTCCTCCTTCACAATCTCATCAGAAGACTTGCACACATCCTAAATCTGTTGTTTTGTGCCATATATCTAACCAGAAGGATTTGTGCAAAGACAACACATTTCATTGCATCTAAGTAATCCTATTACATATATATTTACTGACAATATCTATGAAATGTTTTCATAAATATGATTGTTTTGATGGCCAACAAAGTTGCCACAACTCACACGACTCCATCGGTTGAAGCTCTGCATTGTGTAAACTGCAACGCCCTGTTGAATCAGATGTAGCCCCACACAATTCTAGCTTCTGAATCAATGGAGACTCACCTCCAGTTTCTGGTTGTACCAGAGGTTCTTGATCTACCTGACAACCCAAATCAGTGGGGCAGACACAGAGGACGACGGTTCTTGACTCAATAAGAGAGAAACACCAAACTGTCAGCACTGTGGTGCATTCAGGGCTCCTCCTGATACGGAGCAGATCGCATCCCCTAATGGTTCGATAAGGGACTCTACATTTATACATGGTACGATTCTGTGTTTCAAGGTACAGGCCACTCCTAATACTGATCAAAAATACAAAAATACAGCAACCACCCCTCACTAGAGACCACCGCTCTGTTGGGATGCCAAAGCTTATCCCGAAAATACTAACACTAACCCTCGCAGGAAATAAGATGAAAAAGTAAACAATAAACCTCGCCGCACAAGCTCCAAGCCGAGAGAGGAGAGGTTTGGAGCACATTCAATACGGATGTGAGTTGTGGTCCTAAGACTTGGGGCGTCATCAGATCCACGATCAACACGATTTACATGACTTAGTTCCACATTTCACTTTGTTATTCCTTAAACTAAAGGTATGGAATGTGTTTCAACTATTATTCATTGTTGATCATCGTGAAGTCTAATTCAATGGAGTGAAGAAGAGACGCTCCAGTCTGCAGCATCGCTCACACTCACAGACAGGGGTGAGTAAAAACAATATATAAGTCAAATAAATGGCGCACACATTTCTATCTACGCCGCTTGATCTTTTGTGACACACAGGGACGTGCCAAGTCACGTGACCAGCTGTTCAGGTGAGTCTTACAGCCTCACATGTTTGTAGGAAGTTGCTCTTTTCAGCAACACAGTAAAACCATGTGGCTCTTAGCCTCTGACTGGTTGGCCACCCCTGCTTCAGTAGCACATCTTATACATAGGTGAAGATAAGAAAAACAAGGAACCACATATTTGAAAACCAACCTGATGGTGAAAAATCAACCCAATGTCAGCAGGAGAGTTGATATTCTCTGTCGCTGATGTTGGTGTAAATCACCTTGTCGAGAACCGGTGGGAATATATGATGTGTTCGGAGACAAACTGACAGGGTTATCAGCCCTCGCCATTTACCAAATGTGCTTCCTGAATCTTTCCTCATTGAGTCACCTGTACCCTGAGAATAGTTCAGGCCACCGGCACAGTCGCTGCAACTTAACATGATGTGATGTGAAGTTGGCTCCACGTGTTTCTTCTGTGCCCTGAAGGCAGCAAATCTTGAAGGAGGCGAAAAGCTCTGACATGTTGGAATCTGTTTGACCTTCTGCTCAGGGATTTAAAGGATCAACTTTTATATATTTTCTGCATTGTTTTCAACAATATTTTAATAACAAAGCAGCTTTAAAGGGCTGGATTCTGTACTTGACCTTATTTCGAGAGGCTGTTGCAGCACTTACTCCATCGAGAGGGATGTTCTCCATCACCTTGAAGGTAGGCCGCCATGCTGTGACCTGGTTAAGAGACTGCAGAGACGAGTGAGAGTACAGTAGTGGAGATAAGAAGAGAGGCGCACAATGACGACGGAATAACAATGAGCTGCAGTTGTTTGTGAATGTGTGTGTATGTGCTTCAGATGGATCTTCATCACAGACCTATGTATATCATTCCACTCATTACGTCTCAGTGCTCTAATTGCGATGCACAAGGGAGTCACTCATCTCTCATATCCTTGTTTATATATAATCGCTCTATAGTCTCCTGTCAATCAAATGCAGACACCAGAGAGACACCACGGTTGTCTCACTTTTAAAATCACCTGTCTTCCCCTCCTCCTCTCCATCTGGCTATTTTCATCCATCATCCGCTTCTTCAGGTCCTGGATATGAACATTGAGAACAACTAAGATGAATCTCTCTGTGAAGTATATTCTCTGAATCAAAGCCTCATATAAATTATTAGTAGTAAATACTGAACCATTGCCGCATGAAAATAAAATTTTAAAGATGTTAATGTTAGCAATACACTAAATAAGTACTTGCATCCGTAGATTTTTATCTGGTTATGTATTTCAATATTTTATTCATCCATTTCCTCACACGTAAGGCCTATTTTATGTATTAAATTTTCCCTGTCCATTTCAAACAATGTTACCGTCATTGATCACATCCTTCCATGTGCTCTTTTCCTTGGTATTGCAACAAAACACCCACAAGGGGGAGCAGCCCACACTCAAAAGTTTATGACAACCACAAACTCAACAGCCAACATTGCGGCTGTGGAAGAACATACCTCTTGCACAATAGAAGAAGCAGAGGCAGCGTTGTAGGAGGGGGCAGTCGGTGAGGCCGTTAAATATATCGCAACTGGAGAACAGAGAATTTCCGCCGTTGTTATGTCTTCTTCGTGTCTTATTAGAGCTACATATCAGGTCGTGACAGCAACACTGCACCCATCGGGTTTCTGGTGGTACTGCTCTGTTTGGGCCGTGTCCATAAGCTTTGTGGAAACGTGCACAAACACGGAGGAATTGAACCCAGAGCACGGACAGAAGGATCCGTCTGTATCCGGATCAGTATTGTTGAGCATAAATGAGTCAGTATCTGAAGGTCACAGGGCAAATGAAGTACCCCGGCTCTCCACAGAGACATTCCCAGTTCTGAGACCGCCATTCCATTCTAACCCATAAACACGAGCTCATTTTGCTGTTGAACTGCTACCATTTCACCACCACTTCGGTTGACTGGAGGACTTGACTCCAATTTGTCTGCTCATCAGCGTGAACAAGTTCTTCAAAGTCACCCTGACCTCAGGAGCTATCAGATCCACACCACAAAGAAGACCCAGAAACGCAACATCAGCAATATTACTGACACATCATCACTTCACATCTGTCGTCGCAGGACTTCACAGAATAAATTCTTTGCGCTGACCTTATGCACGAAGGTGAGGAGCTCAGCATGTTGAAGATTATCATCCAGTCAAGCTGCAGATTTTTTTCACTCGAAGAGTCAACTGAGGTCTGGGCACAATTTTAAATCTCCGCTTCATTTATTGCCTCACCAAAAGGAAGTCACTGCCCCAACAACGCTCCTTTCTTTTCCTGAAAATATACAATGAGAGAGATGACACAGACACCGATGAATCTGTGAATACCAGACTCATTGTTAGATTGGATGTTACTGTAGGAGACCTGTATCAAGTTGTCGAGTGAGCAGAGAAAGAGCAATACATCTAGACATATAATGCGTGTTGCTTTGTCCACATTCATCACAGACTGGAACCTTCTCGCATTGTTTCTTTCTTCAGTAGAATTCGTACTTATTCAATGAAGAAAGATCGATCCAGAGAGAGGTTTATCACAATCGCTTTTCAATGTTTTGTAGTTACGAGCGAACACTGACTCTTCCAATGGTTGCTCAGCCTCTGAATCATTTAACGCATTTTCACTTCAGTTAATAGGTGCCTTTTCTGTTGATCCGAAGTCTAATTCGGAGTAAAAAGCTTTGCGAGCATTTCACGCGTCTCTGGACTCGCTTTAAAAACATGCCATTTGTTTATTATGAACTTAATCCGCCAGTCGATCGCGAAAACAAATCGCTGACGTGTGGCTATTTACGACTACTAGACAATGGCGTCATCTAGTGGATGAATATCGGTAATGCATGTAAGTAGTATTTCTCAATCCGGCCACTGGATGACAGATGTTATGTTTTATATTCGGACTTTTAAAGTTATTTTCTCACTCACAGATCGCTTATTAGGGAATTCTTTAACATTTTTTTACATTACATACATTTATAGTCTTGCAATGGTCCTGCAACATGTCAAGGGAGGTGTAAAACACTGCAGTATCTCTACGCTCACAAAAACATGAGCTCAGGTGTCAAAACACACAAGATGCAAGATCAATGTGTTTATTTGTATAAAGACAGAAGCATGTAACATCGCTACAAAAAAACCAGCCAGATTATAAATAGGCAAATAGGCACAAGTAAAATAATATATACTAACGCTAATACAAGGATGCTAATTTTCTACAGGTCATTGTGAAGAAAAAAAAAGCATCATGGGAATTAAATCGTGATTTATATTTGTTACCATTTAAGCACCAGGTGTTGCTGTGGAGTGTCTGTTCTATTTGGGGAAAAATGACTTTCTATTTCATGCAATTATATGGGGGGATTTATAGATTCTGTCTGTCCCTCTTAGAATATTAATGTTATTTGCAATATATGTCTAAATATTTTTGTCAATTGAATACAATGTACATTGTTTTCAATTATTATATTTTGCCACCTTGACTTTCCAGTTAAAATAAGCTTCAGCAGACCATGAAAAAATTCCGTCCAGTAAGAGGCGTTGACTTCAAGTGAATCAGTGCAGGGCTGTGTCGCCAACATCTTTGTCGGTCTCTTCAGGTCACCACAGCTTTAGACATGGGGTGATCTCCAGCGAGATCAATTCTGCCGTGGGATTTAAGTTCACCAACGTTGCCCTAAGTCAGGTTCCTGTGTTCTCCTCGTGACGCAAGTGAAAGCTGGATAGTCAGCTCATAACAGAGGCTTTTCACTAACCCAAACAACTGTGTCAGTCGTATCAGGATTCAAATCAGATGTGCAGACACACCATGAAGTGGAACTGAATAATTACAAGCTTCACTTGTGTATTTCAAAGGTCCTCAGTGGAGAATTCTGTGGAGGTATCTCTCTGGGTCACTCTCCCTTCCCTTCTTTCCACTCAAATTGGATCGGACGGGTCTATCAGAGGTCCCAGCCGGGTTTGGGCTCTGGCTAACCTCCAGCGAAGAGGAGGCTATTCTTGTTGACCCTGATGAAGGGTCTAGTTTTTGACAACCATGTTCAGGGTCTTCCTCCAGATCATCATCCTGATCACTTGTACCTCCAATCCTGCATGAAATCATATAGAAAAGGAGGATTTTATTTAGCATGACATTGCTTTCAAGAAGTGAAGTTTGAGTAAATGAATATGTATTGCTTCTGTTTTACCTGAGATGATTAAAGGCTTTCAGCCAGTGTGAGCCCAGCCGGTCCCTGCTGTTGGTCCTCAGTCCTCTGCGGTGGCTTCTGGCTCTCAGTTCAATCAAAGCCTGAGCTAGTTCTGTCTCATCTTGGTGGCCCCAAACCAGATTGGCCCTCTGTTCCGCGTCCTGGTCCCCTGCCACTCTGAAAAGTCTCTGTAGCTGACACAGATTCACATTGCTGAAAATGTTCCCTGAACCAGTTTTCCTACTTCGCCGTTCGGCCAGACGCCAAAGTGGCGGGGGGCCTGCCACCATGGCGGCGGGAGGGGACGCTGGTGCCGTATCCATCGCCAGAAGAGGAAAAAACTGCGGGTCAATCTGAGATGTAAAAGAAAAAAAGAGAAAAAAAAGTTTAGTCAAAAGTAGCGTTGACTTATTGGCTCCTTTCCTGAGAAGCATCCTGCTGACTTTGCACATAAGAATGGCTCGTACTTCTCAATTCTTGGAAATGATTTCACCTTTATCCTAAAACCTTTTGCTCCTCCTGTCCTATTTTGGTGAGCCATTTCTTTGTATTAACTCCACTCATCAGAAGTATTGTATGGATTGCTGTAAAAATAGCATGTACCTGAACAGGATAGTGTATCACACTGACAACAGCATAAACAGCATCACAATATTCACAAGACGATAGGGTTACGATACTAACAGCTGACGATTACCAAACGTACCAGCTCTAATCCTGGGAAGTGACGAAGTTTGGGCCAAAGCTTATTATGCCTGAGGATGTTGCCTCATCTCTCGCTGCTCAGGATGGCTTGTATGTGGGATGAGAACAGATGGGTGTAAGCTGGGTGTCGGAGGTCAGTGGAGAATATGGGTCAGAGTCTACTGTTGTGGTGATAAGACAGCTGTCGTCATGATACACCTACAATTTTCTAACTTAAACAAGAGTAAAATTCAACAGCACACACTCTGTTTCCTGCAAATGGCTTGTCTTTTGTCTTTTACCCATTTATTTTCTTCATTCGGGAACATTTTCCACAACTTATATGAAACACACGCCACAATCGACACACATTTTCAGCTATATGTCATTGCTACATTATTACATCTTCATGACTCCTTCAACTGCAGTTATTACATGTGCTGTAACTTGTTTTTGCAGCGTAATATACACAGTCGCAGTATCACACATATCTTCCTCGGTTCACACACATATGTATGTGGTCTTGAATTCAGTTGAAAACCAAGCTAAACTATTTAAAAGCAACGTTCAGATGATGCTTATAGCTCAAGTGCGATATGGCAGTTTGTTTTCATGGATTTCTTGCATGTACGACTCACAAAATGTTTCATATTTATAATAATAAAATAATAATGTAATAACTGTATATGCACTCGTTTTAATGGCCTTGAGAGCATTTGGATATGTCTGTCTCCAGCCACGTCACATTATTCTTCCTTAACTACCCATTTTAAACACAGTTCTTCTAAATAAAAAGCAACTATCGCGGTCATGAGTCTCCGGCAGCGATCAACTGTGGTTAATAAATCAGTTCTCCGGCGGGTAAACAAGACTCCCATTGTTGTCATGTGAAACACCAACAGACTCACCAACACTCCGAGGACTTCGATATGGAGTCAGAAGTCTCCTGTTTGTATTAAATGCTCTCCATTGACGGAGTTTCGGACTACTTCCTCTTCACCTGCGACCAATTTCTTGTCCTCAGTCTGCTGTCGGTCACAGATCAAAAAGCCTTTCGGTGACCAATAGCAACGAACGCCTTCCCGACTTCCCGTTGTCGTCACAGCCAATCGCAATCCAGGATAAAGGATGGAGCCCGCCTCCTCCATCGACGTACACCATTGACGTCATTGCGATGAAAGGATACGATGGACGTCTGACAGAAGCAGTGAGAGCATGTGACCACTGGCTGCACGCATGGTACAGTGACGCACGTCCTGGGAATATGAATAAGACCAGTGTTACTTATCAACTCTAAATGTCAGTTCATATGTTAAAGTGTCACCTACATTCTGCTTTTAAGCCCTGTGTTTAGTGGGAAGTTATCATTGTCTGTAATGCGTTTATATCTCGCTGAACTACAGTTGAAAATATGGACTGAAGAGGAAGAGTTTGGAAGACAAAATAACATAAACAACAGCAGTGTCGATGTATCTTACCGTCAAGTAGAATTAATGGTTAATGTCTTCTCTATTGAATGTCATACAGGGTAGCGAGTGAATGCTTGCTGGATTTGGTTTTCATAAGTCCTCTGCTGTTTTAAAACAACAGTGGAATCCTTTTACATGTTTTGTCAAAGACCTGGACTTGGAAGTAAAGACCTGAATGGAAAGTTCTTTTTACCCTGATATAGTATTTTATTTTATTTTGTTAATGCTCAATTTTCTTTTTGTGTGGGAGTATTTTCAAATGGTAAATACATGAAGATATAAGATGTGGTCTTGCCTCCTTGGGAAATATTTTCTAATCCAAAATCTGCTATCGGGATATTGGCCACCAGGACCATAATGTTCATCACCAGATTTCTTTATTCCTACTGGTGCTGCTTGAAAGGTCACTGATATCAACAATACATTATTAGAGAGAAGAAATATTGGATTTTCATTCCATGCATACAAAAAAATCACCACAGGAATAGCTTCTTCCCCTCAGCCATCAGACTGTTGAATTTGTGATCAGCCTTTCTTATTTTATTTATTCTCTATTTTATTTTATTTTATTTTATTTTATTAACAGCACTTTATTTCGAAGCACTTTCCTAGTTGGTGGACTGACCATGGCAATAAATTCTATTCTGATTCTGATTCTGATAAGAGGGTCAAACGCCGCCACCATCTTGTGGCGCCACTGGAGGTACCAAATATTAAACATTGTCGCAAG